>NW_024580671.1:10021083-10024675 GCF_017639235.1 Corvus kubaryi
CGGCGGCCGCCCCGCGCGGGGCCGGCCCCGCGCGGGGCGGCCGCCGCCGGGGTAAGATGTGGGCGGTGTAACCCGACAGCGGGTCGGAGCTGTCCTGCCGGGAGGGTGACGGCACGGGGAATGACCTCTTGCGTAGAGCCCTGCCCCGACATTGTTCTTCCCATGAGCATGGCGGGGCCGCAGACTGCACCTCTCCCCAGACTCCGTAGGCAGCTTGTCCCGCACAGCCCGCCGGTGTTCGTTCCTCTCCCGTGCAAACCGTGGTTAGGCGCCCCTCCACTATGGCACAAGGAGATGGCCACAAAGGCCAGGGAAGACCCCGCTGTCTGTGCGTCCCCAAAGAAAACGTTCACACCTGGGCTTCATGTGCGACTTGGGCATTTCCTCCAGTCCCACTCCTCCCACAAGGTCTTGCACTTCGGC
The DNA here is from genome assembly GCF_017639235.1 of Corvus kubaryi. NCBI lineage: Eukaryota > Metazoa > Chordata > Aves > Passeriformes > Corvidae > Corvus > Corvus kubaryi. The sequence goes on from NW_024580671.1 coordinate 10,021,507, forward strand.
TGAGAGCCACCCCTGTAACTGTCTGGTGACATCCTTTCTCCCCTGCTCGGGGGTGGACAAGCGCAGGAGAGCGCTCAGAAGGAAAAGTTGCATTATCGTATGTAATACTGAAGAGGGCAGAGAGACTGCTGCAACACTCCTTGTGCTAGCTATCGAAACACAGCCAGTTGTCTTGACACCTTATAAATTCTTATGATTGATAAATAACGAAGCAGGCAAAAAGTTACTACAATCAAACATGCAGTCATTGACCAGCAAGGACTGTGCTGAGGAGACAGCTGAGTTATTTTCTGTGGAACAGAAAAAGTACACTGCAGACAGATGGGCTAAAGAAAGAGTAATCCTAGAACATTTCTTAAGGCTGAAAATATTGCCAAAGTGTTCTTAATCCAATCACAAAACTCCCAAAGCCTGCTTCACTCCCATCCCCAAAAACAACCAGCTATGGAAGATAGACACAGTCCACCTGTTAAATCTAACAGCTATCAGAAAAGCCTTGTAGTCCCACTGCATTTTGTAAAATATTCGGTTCCCATCACACCATGAAGAAATCCATAGGGCCCTACACCTACTCTATACATCAAAAGAATAAGCTGCTGTATGCAATCAGGATTCCAAGCTGAGGTTGTGAAGTCTATAGCTTAAAGTGCAGCAGCACATAACTTTTATAACATCCATTAATCTCTTTAAAGCATATTCATGTATCCATTTCTCCGGAAGAAAGTCTTACATGCAATTGGTAAAAGCCTGTTGCTCTAAAACATCAGTCTCTACAGAATCATCCTATATGGGCTATTAATTGTTCCACTAGTCTTCCCTTGACAGTTCTAGTAAAAATACTATAGTTCAAAGACTTTTTACATACAGCCATAACCTAACAATTTTCACATAAGACCAATATTCTTAAACTCACTGTTTGAAAGCTGTTCTGGTCAAGAAAAGCCTTGACAGTTGCACTGTGCCCAGCACAACAGAGTTTGGGTCTTTCTACAATCTGACTACAGATTCACCATCATAAGAATCAGTATCCAAGATCTAAACAACTATGGGCCTTTCATTTATTTGTAACTATCCTGATTCCCTCCTTAACCAAAAGTCCTTAGATAATAAATCAATGTAATATTCCTTATGGCAATTCTGTGGACACAAAGCTGTCTAGATTAATAAAATCCCCTTGTTCTTATATCATTTATATACCAACTACCTTAGCACAGGTAAGCAAGATGATATCCAGAACCCAGAAAGCCTCACTTCCTCAAGTGGCTGATGGAAGCTGAGAAACCAGAAATAGCTATTGGTTTTGTTCCAGGTTCCTTCCCAAAAGAGATGTGATAGCTGTTCCTTCCACTGTTGCAATACATCCTCTGACAGTATAGCTGTATTTGCACAATATTCAGTGCAAACACCAGTGAATACAACTGTAAAATTAATTGAAGAGACTACTGCAAAGTTACTGGAGTAGACATGGCCTACTTTCCACCAGCTTTGGTCAGAGATTTAAGCTTTGGTCTACCGACAGAAGTATTAATTATCAGTCCTTTTATTTTTTTGTTTTCTGGAACCATACATAATAGGGTAGAAAATTTATAGACATAAAATCTGGCCTCGTTTCTACTGTCCATGAGTCTTAAACTCAGGACATTTCCAATGAAACTAGAGGAACTTCCTAGAAGATTAAGAAGAAGACAATGAAAAATAATGTGCAGATTTTACTGCCAACCCAGAACACTTATAAAGAGGTCATTTGTTATTCTGTAATCAGTGTGATGGCTTGTAGAGGGTTAATTTGCCTCTCTTCCCAGAGGAGTTTTTTTAAACTGTGCATTCTAATAGCAGCAGTAATATCTTGCATCAGAGCAAAGAACCAAGGTTGCAGGAAAGTATCTTTTAGAAAGACAGAAAATTACAGGTTAAATAGGCCTTGAAGATTATAAATAGCAGCATTAAATAGCTGTCCTGGGTTGCAGTGTATTCTATTACCATCCCCATCAGCTGTTAAAATCAGGTGGGGCAGTGTTTCCTTGCCTCCTTCCCCCCAGACTATCTTGCTGTTAATTGCCCATCATTGTCCTGCCGCCTGACTCAGAGATAACTCCCTCCGGACTATCTTCTGTTAATGAGCCTAATCAACACTCTGCCTCATGACTCGTTACCCCATTGTGAGATGCTCCACCCAGAGGGAGGAACCAAGCATCCCATCGTGGATATAAGCTGAGGCTGAACACCAGAGACACCGGCTTCCTACTGGATTTCCAGAGGACAGGAGCTACACAGCCACCATTGGACTTCCTGAGGAAGAGCAGACTGTTTTACTACAGGATCACCGCTTCAGAAGACTGCAGCCACCATTCTACCAGACTGCTACCACCACCCTGCCTAACAGGGTGTCAGGTTGTACCTTGACTCTGTCAGTTTGACAGTGTTTTTCTTTTACCTTTTTTTTTTTCCCTTTTCTTTAATTTCCATTAAATTGTTATTCTGACTTAGTGCCTCTCACTGGTTTGTTTTCAAACTAGCACATAATTTGGCGCCCAACGTGAGGCAGCTCTGAGAGAAAGTCAGAATTACAATTTTGTGTTAACGGAAACCTATTCACCATGGTGCTCAGCTTGTCTATGTGGGTACTGTATTTTGCTCTCTATATTTTTCCTCACATGGGGAACTACCTGCCTGTAGTATTACTCCTGTTAAAACCAGGGAATGGTATGAGAATTGCTTTAATGGTTTATTATGTTTACAGCATAATAACCTGTGAGGCGATGAATACCATTCGGAGTATATACTCAGTTTTGTTTGGCTGTCCTAGTCTGGGCTCCTATGTCTGGGATCTCCTCAACAATCGCACCCAGCCCCTGGTGGGAGGAGTAGAGAGTGGTTTCTTCCAGCCTTTCAGGCCAGGCACAGCAGTTTTTGAAAATATTGAATTCCCTCTGGATGTCAAAGACGGCATAAACTTGCTGTCAGTTCTGCTTTGTCTTCTCTGTACAGCCTGCACCATGTACACCATGCTTAGAAACAGAGCTATGGCACAGCATCCTCAGGATGAGGGAGGGAAAAAGAGCAGAGCAACAAACACCATGTCTACGCAGACTGACACAGAGGAGAAAGAAATCAAATGCAAAACAACAGCGTCCATGTCCACGCAGACTGACACAGAGGAGAAAGAACC
>NW_024580671.1:10024685-10081697 GCF_017639235.1 Corvus kubaryi
ACAACAGCGTCCATGTCCACGCAGACTGACACAGAGGAGAAAGAACCCAGACGCAAGACAACAGCGTCCATGTCCACGCAGACTGACACAGAGGAGAAGGGAACCAAAAGCACTGTCAGCGTCCCCATGCAAACCATCACTGAACCAGAACAGCCTAAACCGATTGCAGTTGCCCCCGTGCAGAAGAAGAAATCAAAAAGCAAATCAGTCCGCATAGTGACTGACGAGGATGCAGCAGGACCTTCGCACCCAGCAGAAGAGGCAGAGCCAGAGATCATCACTCGGTCGCTATCCCTGGGTGAGCTGCGAGACCTGCGGAGGGAATTCACCCGCCAGACGAACGAGTCTATCCTGACCTGGCTGCTCCGCATCTGGGACGCTGCAGCCAATGACACCATTCTGGATGGAAGTGAGGCCAGGCAACTGGGATCTCTGTCCCGGGATGTGGTCATTGACCAGGGGATCGGGAGAACCCAAGAAACCCTCAGCCTCTGGCGGCGACTGCTTACAAGTGTAAGGGACAGGTACCTTTGTAAAGAAGACCTCCAGGTGCACCAAGGAAAATGGAGCACAATGGAACAAGGTATCCGGTGCCTGAGGGAATTGGCTGTGCTGGAGATCATTTTCTCAGAAGATGAGAGATTTCCTAAGAGCCCAGATGGTGTCCAGTGCACGTCACAGATGTGGTTGAGGTTCGCACGCCTTGGACCAGAGATATACTCCCGTTACCTGGCAACGCTGCAATGGAGGGAAGGCGAGGACAGGGTGGGCGTCTTGGTGAACAAACTAAGGATTTACGAGGACACCGTCACAGCCCCGTTTCACACCCATGTCTCATCCGTGGAAACAAGTCTTTTGGCTGAGCAAGTCCGGAGCTTGATTGAAGAAGGCCATCAGAAACTGAAAAAGGAACTTAAGGAAGAGATTTACCACATCCCACCAGAACCAACAAGAGTCTCTGCCATTAGGAGCCGGCGACCCCCAGCCAGGGAGAGAGGATACACCCCACGAGGTAACCTCTGGTTTTTCCTTCAGGAACATGGAGAAGACATGAGTAAGTGGCATGGAAAACCCACCTCCTCCTTAGCAGCTCGGGTACGTGAACTAAAAAGAGGGACAACTACCACAAGAAGCGCATCTAGAGTCAACATTGCTCCGGTCTCTCGCACACAGAACTCCAGACGGTACCAGAATGATAATATGACCGATCCTCTTGAAGGGACCTCAGGAATATATTCACCAGAAGGGAACAACATGCAACATGACCAGGAATAGAGGGGCCCTGCCTCTAGCCAGGTAGAGGAAAGGGAGAATCGGGTCTTTTGGACTGTGTGGGTCCGATGGCCTGGCACATCTGACCCACAAAGATACACGGCTTTGGTTGACACCGGTGCTCAATGTACTCTGATGCCATCAAGGTATGTGGGAGCAGAACCCATTTCTATTTCTGGGGTGACAGGAGGATCCCAGCAGCTGACTGTACTGGAAGCTGAAGTGAGTTTAACTGGGAACGAGTGGCAGAAACACCCCATCGTGACTGGCCCAGAGGCCCCGTGTATTCTCGGCATAGACTATCTCAGAAATGGATATTTCAAGGACCCAAAAGGACATCGTTGGGCTTTTGGGATAGCTGCTGTGGAGACAGAAGATATCAGACGACTGAGTACATTGCCTGGCCTCTCAGATGACCCCTCTGCCGTGGGACTGCTAAGAGTTGCAGAACAACAGGTGCCAATCGCCACAGCAACAGTGCACCGCCGGCAATACCGCACCGACAGAGACTCTGTGGTTCCCATCCATGAGATGATTCGCAAACTGGAGAGCCAAGGGGTGGTCAGCAAGGCCCATTCACCTTTCAACAGCCCTATATGGCCAGTGCGTAAGTCCAGTGGAGAATGGAGGCTGACGGTGGACTACCGTGGCCTGAATGAGGTCACGCCACCATTGAGCGCCGCTGTGCCGGACATGTTGGAACTTCAGTACGAGCTGGAGTCCAAAGCAGCGAAGTGGTACGCCACTATTGACATTGCCAATGCCTTCTTCTCCATTCCTTTGGCAGCAGAATGCAGGCCCCAGTTTGCTTTTACCTGGAAGGGTGTGCAATACACCTGGAACCGACTGCCCCAGGGGTGGAAGCACAGTCCCACCATTTGCCACGGACTGATCCAGACTGCATTGGAAAAGGGTGAGGCTCCAGAACATCTGCAATACATCGATGACATCATCGTGTGAGGAAACACAGCAAAGGAAGTGTTTGAGAAAGGAGAGAAAATCATCCAGATTCTCCTGGAAGCTGGCTTTGCCATCAAAAGGAGCAAAGTCAAGGGACCTGCCCAAGAGATCCAGTTCCTGGGAGTGAAATGGCAAGATGGACGACGTCAGATTCCCACCGAGGTCATCAATAAGATCACTGCGATGTCTCCACCGACCAGCAAGAAGGAAACACAAGCTTTCCTAGGCGCCATAGGTTTCTGGAGGATGCACATTCCCGAGTACAGCCAGATCGTGAGCCCTCTCTACCTGGTTACCCGCAAGAAGAACGATTTCCACTGGGGCCCCGAACAGCAGCAAGCCTTTGCCCAGATCAAGCAGGAAATCGCTCATGCGGTAGCCCTTGGCCCAGTCAGGACAGGACCAGAGGTGAAGAATGTGCTCTACTCTGCAGCCGGGAACAATGGTCTGTCCTGGAGCCTCTGGCAGAAGGTGCCCGGTGAGACTCGTGGCCGACCACTGGGATTCTGGAGCCGAAGCTACAGAGGGTCTGAAGCCAACTACACTCCCACAGAGAAGGAAATCTTGGCAGCCTATGAAGGAGTCCAAGCTGCCTCAGAGGTAATTGGCACTGAAGCACAGTTGCTTCTGGCACCCCGACTACCGGTGCTGGGTTGGATATTCAAGGGAAAGGTTCCTTCCACGCATCATGCCACCGACACCACATGGAGCAAGTGGATCGCCCTCATCACACAGCGTGCCCGTATTGGAAACCCGAATCGCCCTGGGATTCTAGAAATTATAACAAACTGGCCTGAAGGTGAGACTTTTGGATTATCCTCTGAAGAAGAGGAAGAGCAAGTGACTCGTGCTGAGGAAGCCCCACCATACAATGAGCTACCGGAGACTGAAAGATGTTATGCCCTCTTCACTGATGGTTCCTGCCGAATTGTAGGCGCTAATCGAAAGTGGAAAGCTGCAGTATGGAGCCCCACACGACGAGTTGCACAAGCTACCGAGGGACAAGGTGGATCGAGTCAGGTTGCAGAGCTTAAAGCCGTCCAGCTGGCTTTGGATATTGCTGAACGAGAGAAGTGGCCGAGGCTCTATCTCTACACCGACTCATGGATGGTAGCTAATGCTCTGTGGGGATGGCTGGATCGCTGGAGAAAGGCCAGCTGGCAGCGCAGAGGGAAACCCATCTGGGCCGCTGAGATTTGGCAGGACATCGCCGCCCGAGTAGAGAAGCTGACCGTGAAGGTTCGACACGTGGATGCGCACGTACCCAAGAGTTGGGCTAATGAAGAGCATCGCAACAACGAGCAGGTGGACCGAGCTGCCAAGGTGAAAGTATCACAGGTGGATCTGGACTGGCAGCACAAGGGAGAATTATTCCTAGCTCGTTGGGCCCATGATGCCTCTGGTCATCAGGGGAGAGATGCAACATACCGATGGGCCCGTGACCGAGGGGTGGACCTTTCCATGGACAGCATCTCACAGGTCATCCACAGTTGTGAGACCTGTGCTGCAATCAAACAGGCCAAGCGGGTGAAGCCTCTGTGGTATGGTGGACGATGGTCAAAGTACAGGTATGGTGAAGCCTGGCAAATTGACTACATCACCCTTCCCCAAACCCGCCAAGGCAAGCACTACGTGTTGACCATGGTTGAAGCAACCACTGGATGGCTGGAGACCTACCCTGTGCCTCATGCTACAGCCCGGAACACCATCCTGGGCCTGGAAAAGCAAGTCCTGTGGAGACATGGCACCCCTGATAGGATCGAATCAGACAACAGGACTCATTTTAAGAACAGCCTCATCAACACCTGGGCCAGAGAACACGGTATCGAATGGATATATCATATTCCTTATCATGCACCAGCTGCTGGAAAAGTTGAACGCTGCAATGGACTACTTAAAACCACCCTAAAGGCACTTGGTGGGGGGACCTTCAAAAATTGGGAAGTGAACTTAGCAAAGGCCACTTGGATAGTCAATACCCGAGGGTCCATCAATCGAGCTGGTCCTGCCGAGTCTGAACCCTTGCACACAGTGGATGGAGATAGAGTCCCTGTGGTACACCTGAGAGGTATTTTAGGAAAGACTGTTTGGATTAATCCCACCCCAGGCAAAGACAAACCCATCCGTGGGATTGTCTTTGCTCAAGGACCTGGTTGCACTTGGTGGGTAATGCAGAAAGATGGGGAAAGCCGTTGTGTACCACAAGGAGACCTAATCTTAGGTGAGAACGGTGTGTAGGTTTCACTGTGTATATACATATATATATATGTATGTGTGTTTTAGAGTTTAAGAAGGTATTGATTTGGGATAATGTAGATGGTAATAGAATAAGGGGTGGATAATGTCCTGGGTTGCAGTGTATTCTATTACCATCCCCATCAGCTGTTAAAATCAGGTGGGGCAGTGTTTCCTTGCCTCCTTCCCCCCAGACTATCTTGCTGTTAATTGCCCATCATTGTCCTGCCGCCTGACTCAGAGATAACTCCCTCCGGACTATCTTCTGTTAATGAGCCTAATCAACACTCTGCCTCATGACTCGTTACCCCATTGTGAGATGCTCCACCCAGAGGGAGGAACCAAGCATCCCATCGTGGATATAAGCTGAGGCTGAACACCAGAGACACCGGCTTCCCACTGGATTTCCAGAGGACAGGAGCTACACAGCCACCATTGGACTTCCTGAGGAAGAGCAGACTGTTTTACTACAGGATCACCGCTTCAGAAGACTGCAGCCACCATTCTACCAGACTGCTACCACCACCCTGCCTAACAGGGTGTCAGGTTGTACCTTGACTCTGTCAGTTTGACAGTGTTTTTCTTTTACCTTTTTTTTTTTCCCTTTTCTTTAATTTCCATTAAATTGTTATTCTGACTTAGTGCCTCTCACTGGTTTGTTTTCAAACTAGCACAATAGCTTTCCTTGCTCACTTCTTCATCTATTTCCTTTCTCAAAAGCCCACGGATGCAGAAGAAACCTTGCTGTGTATGGTCATGGGGAGATGTCACCTATAGATAGCAACCTAACACAACCCGTACATAAGTAAAACTAACTCCCACCAGTGGAAGTCTGTGAGCTCAGATGGTCTCAGCTGGTAGTGCTTTACATGAGGAGAGAACTTTTTGATTTTTTACAAGTTGCAACTGAAGGTCTGTGATGCCAAGTGTGTGATAGGATGTGTGTCACCAACTTTATAATGCCCACTCAACCGTGTACATAGGAGGGCAGAGTCAGGGCACCCCTCTGTTTTGCTCAAGGGGGTCCTGTTTTCTCCACCCTCATTCTCATGGAGGGCAAACTACTCAAAAGGGGCAGTGACTGTAAGTTTAAGGCCTTAGCTCAGGGGAAGCAGCAATGTTTTAGCTCTGAAAGAGATCTCTTGCCAGGAATGGGAGAGCAGATGGTAAAATTCATAATTTTTTTGACTGTTTCCGCAGTATTTCAAGAAGCTTACAGCTCTGCACTGCCCCAGAAAACTCCTTAGAGGAACTTACCAGGACTAGAGGCTGCCATGTCTAGAGGGTTATGTTTTGAGTGGGTATTTCACTTTTGTGGCCAACAAGAGAAGCCAAAGATATTTATGTAGTTAAAGGCTACAATGGGTACTCAGGGACTTGGGAATCCTGATACTCTCCTTCTAGAGAACCAGTCAGTGCAGGAGAAGTACCTCTTGCAAACACTGTATATATTTGTGGAAAAAGTTAATTTTTGTTTACCCTGATTCTTTTAGAATGTGCTGCCTCTGGGGATACAAGAGAGAGGAGAAGAGCAGACACAGGAGCCTTGAGTGCACCTATGAGATGGGCCAGGGTGTATCACCGTTCTTCCACTCTTTTCATCCAACTGGTGGGACCAACAGTGGTTGCTGGTTATGAAGCTGGAAATAGCTCTGAGAATGCTTTAGGGAAGCATGACTGTGACTGACGAAAAAGACCCAGAAAAGAACATTAAGGCTCACACACAGGCCTTGTCTGCACTGGGGAATTTCTTCTCTCCTCCAAATTCCCACCATTGCCAATATGAATGCAGCTGCACAATTGTTAGAGATGTTGGGAGGCATAATATATGAGTTTTCATCTAGTCAGCCATTTGCAGCACTGTGTCAATTAACCCTCCTCAGAGCAGGGTTAACTGATACAGTGCTGAAAACGGCTGCTGGAACTGAAAGCTGTCTATACTAAGGTTCCCATTGTTGCTAACTCTGGTGCAGCTGCAGTGGAATCAGTCCACGTGGGATTATTTGGTAACAATTCTCCAGCCTAAAAACTGCTTCAAAATGCAACACAGCCACCTAATTAATGGGCCAAAACACACTTCCGCCGTACCTCAACAGCTATGCACCCAGGCTGCTGCCACTCATAATGGAGTTTCTTTCAGTCCAGAAGGTAATTTTTGCATTTCTGTATGAAATACTCAGTACTTCATCTAAGCAAACTGGTGTCCCTGTCACCCCCATAGAATTGCCTCTGCTCATTAGTTCTTACTAGTTCTGGACTTGAAGATGTGTGCTGGAAGAGCCAATTTTCTGTTAGTGTCTTTTCATTGATTCATACATTCAATAATTCAAAATTTGTCCTTTCACATGTGGAAACTTTGTAGTTGGTTTTTGGTTTTAATTTCTTTATGCAGGTTCAGTTTTTAATTTATGGCTGGAGTTTCTGGTTCACTAGAATTTTGCTTTTTTTGCTGTTAACAAGTAAAGCCTTATTTATGCAGAGCAGCACCATGAAGATTCAAGCTGACTTTTGAGGGAGTAAAGTTCTATTTTGAATGGGCAGAGTTGGCAGAATCAGTCCCACTTGTTTCCATGTGCTTTAGGAAGCAGTTATGAAACAGGCTGGTGAAATGGGTATTTCACCCTCTGCTGAGTAAGACTAATACCTCTAAAAAGCCCCTCTCTATCCTTCTCCTACATCCATGTCCAACACTAACTAAAACAAGGAAGTGTTGTTTGGCATTTTTTACACTTTTGAACCACTATTTATCAGACAGATGCTGGCAGTCAGGTTTTTTAAAGTGTGATTTACAAGTGTGAAAATGTTGAAGCCTAGGCTCGGCAAAAATCTCAGTGAAAAACTAACTCACTAAAGCCCCTGATTAACGACAAGCAGGTTTCAGTTCATGCATGGCATTTTATGCAAATACAGAACACAGCTATTTGCAGAATTTTGGGCGACTTCATATGCCTATGACTATCTACAGAGGCTCAACATACCCGCCCAGGGAAATGGCAACAGGGCAGACCCAGAGGAGATGCAATCCACAGCTTCCCAGCTATAGCAGTGAGCACTAGAGCTTAGCTCAGGGTGTTGGGATGTGGAGCAAAACTGATTTGGCAGAAACTTGGATACAGCTGAGTATTTTGAGAAAGGGGAAAGGAAGTGGCTCACTCTTCCTTCATTCCTGATACTGCTGTGGTGGCTGTTTCTCTCTCCCAGAGATCCCTTTGGACAAAGGGAGTGGGCACAGTAACTGAGTTGCCTGCAAAGCAGGTGTGACAGCTGTCTGTGGAAGGAAGGAGTAGCTCCATATTGACTACCCTTTTAGCTCAGATTGAGCTGTGGGGATGCATGATTACAATTGTCATACAACTTGGTAAACATGTTTATATGTTTGCTTAAACAGATTTCATTAATCTCCTGAAGGATTCTTATAAAAATGCTAGAACTCCCATACCAAATCCCAGTGGAACTGGATTTCTCCTCTCCCTTACCCCTTTCCCTTTTCCCTTCAATATTAGGCTCACTATCTGCATATGGTTTTATATGAAACTCAGTGATTAAAACTACTTAAGACTTGCTCATTTTTCTCTGCAATGAGTTCAGTTATTTCCTTTTTATACCTTCCAGAATTTACTATACCATATCTAAATATTGGCTGCAGTCCACATGTTTTAGATCATTCTCTATAATGGTTCTGTTGTTACAGAATCCTTTGTGTGTGTGAGAAAGAGAGAACATGCATATGTGTTGGAAGAAAGACAGGGTGCACAGAATTGTTTGGAAAGAGAAATCAGGGTATACCAGTTCCATAAGGGATTTCTGAACTGATATCATAAAAGAGATAAAAATAGTGAGCACTGAAATTATAGACCTCCAGTTCATTAGCTTCTATGTGTGGTAAGTAATATTTCTGATCCCAACATGTTACTCTACTATATCTATTCTACCAATATATCACTCATGCAACTTTTGTTGCTATATAATTTTACAGATCAGATTTATTGTTGTCACATTTACTCATTTTTACTTGTATTCTAAATGTAGATCCTTTGACCTGAGTCATACGTGTGAGTCAATGGTAAGCTGCATGAAGACAAAACTAAGGCAGCAGCTGAAAGTCCTTACTCATTATACTAAAAACTCATTACCTACTGAAGACTGTACAGAGAACATACATATGTAGGATAAATAAGTGAGCTAAGGGAAAAGCAGAATTTGATGCTTCATTTGACAAATCATAAGCTTTAACCAAAACAAAAAAAAACCTCACAGTATCCTAATGTATGGCTAGAAGTTGTGAGGATGTAACTCAGAAATGCCTCTCTACTCCCAGGACAAAATGAAATCAGCTGTCCTCTTGCAGTAGGTGCCTTTGACTGTTGCCTGTTACTCCACATGTAGAGGATGCATTTAAATGGCAAGCAGACAGACATGGACTGATTTTGTGTCCAGCAAGTGTGCCCTACCTCACAACCCATCAGATAAACCAGTTCACGCTCACAGCAGGCTGGGCATCCTCACAGATGCACGCATGGAGTCACAAGAGTGTGGCAAATTTGCTCTCAAATTTCTTTCAACTTCTCATTGTGGACAAGTCTTAAGACAGCCTGTCAGTGCTGTAAATTCAGACCTCTTTCCCATGTGGAGAAGTTTTCAACCACCCAGAACAGAACAGATGCAAAAACCCCTGCACTAGCTACTCCACTCATGTCTCATCCTTGTAGTGCCCTGGGCTGGAGATTAGGCAGTTAGAGGGCTGAGTGGATATCATTTTCTGCTGGAATGAATTTCACCCAAAGACAGTATACTTAGTTTCTGTATTTTTTTTTTCCCCCACAAGCTAAAGACAAATTTCTTCTTTGGTCCATTAACAATACTTGTATTTTTAGTCAGAATTATTTTGTACTGTATTTTCTTTGGAAATAACAGTAATACCGTTTATGTGAAATACAAACAAATGAGGGAACCATTTTTACCTAAATGTATGAATAGCATTTTGCAATTTGTCATTGTGATATATTTATCTTTTGAACTCTAAGTGAGCTCAGCTGAAAAAAATGCTTCTCTTCATCACATGACTGGAAAATATATTACACCAGAGAAGAATATTGCTGTTTTAGTTTAGAAATTAGAGGCTAAATATAATTTTCCATTATACTTACTTTCACAAAGCATGGAGTAAATTATTTACACTACAGTAAATTCTTAGTACATATTCCAAAAGGTGGTAAATTCAGCATTCTCACTTAAATTAATGGACATTTTGTGAAAGTGCATTAAAACTAAGACCCTTAAGATCTTGTGTTGCACACTGAAGCATTAAAACCACTCTAATATAGCTAGAAGAAAACAAATTTTCAACAAAATGAAGCCTGGAGGAAGGAAAAGAAACTAGTATGGAACAGAGAGACACGGACTGGCCAGTGGAGTGTCAACAGATAAGCAGCTGAAGATTTGGGTTTGCTACCTGCATGACACCCATCCCCTTCTAGAGGTGCAGGGTATGCTAGTCACTACATGTAGTCTTTCTAACCAAAACTTTGCACAAAGCCCAAGATGCCTATGGTTTCCAGGCAGGCGTGCTGCATCACTGGCCGCAGCGGGAGCAGGACAGCGCAGAAGCTCCATGCCCAGGCTCCCCGGCCACACTGGCTTCCCTGCACATCGACACAGTTAAGTTGCTCCCTGCTTCTGAGCTGCCCCAGCCACAGCAGCAGAGAGTCCCTCAGCCTGTGCCTCGCTGCCTGAGCTCCCCTGCATGGCCCAGGAACCAGGAGGAGAGCCGGCTGCACCCCAGAGGAGCACTTCCAGCAATGGCAGCTGCTCCCAGCCGCCATTTTGCCCAGGGGTCATTTGCCTGTCACATCCCAGACATGAAACCCTCGTGTGATGGGAGAGCAGCCAAGCAGCCATCAGCAAAGGCTGGGGCCGGGTGGGAGCTGTGGCTGCTGCCAGAACAATTCATCTGACACACAGCCTGTTCCTTACATGCTCCAGAGCTGTACCCAGGGAAGAAGGCTATGGGAACAGGCTCTGGGCCTGATAAATCGTCCCACCTACCACAAAAGCTGGCACTCCATAGGATGAGAACCTGTTTCCTACAGTGTATGGTCACCACGCTTCAAATCTGTTGGGTTTCTTTGATAATTGGGTTGCTTTTTGTCCATTTTCCCTACGTGAATATATGGAGTGCAAAGGAAGGTCCAGGGCTTATAGCATCAGTTGGGAGCTCAGGAAATGGAGACAATTCCTGTTCATTCTTGTCTGACCTAGGGCAAACCACATACACACAACAACTTGGAAATGTTTGGCTACCTACCTCCCACTTAGCCGAGCAAGAATGAAAATCTGTGCCCTATCAGGAAAACACAGATGTGAGTATTCCCTATCTACCAGGGCCATTATGAAGATGAAGGCATTTCTGGTCTACAGAAACCAAGGTAATGGCAGTCATTCAAAAACCATTCATATGAGAGAGGGTAGTGCAAACACTGAGGAAAAGTTGCATGGTTACCTAAGGCAAAGAAACATTTTTAGATGTTTTCAGTTGTGGCTCAGAATTGGAAAAAAGATGTTTAACAAATCTTTATTCTTAAAATCTCTGTCTGAAAACATTCCTAGTATTTTATTTATTTTTTTGAATAATGATATCAGTAAGAGACCATTATATAATCACAAGAAAATTAAAACTCTCCAGGGCATGATCTTAGCTGTGTAATTAATGAAGGTGGTTAAAAGTACAAAGTGAACCTGAAGCAAAATTTGTACAAGAACCACACCTCATTACGTTTTGCTCCTTAAGTCTGTCATAAATAGAGATGTTTATTACACATCTGCCATTTAAAGTACATATTACACACAGTGTTATATTTTATTTAGATTTAAAAATTTAAAAGCACATGATGATAAGCTGTGTTACTATTAACACATGCCTGAGGGGCCAGGCTGCACATGCACATTGTGCCGTAGGTTATATTACAGTTCATTCACTTCAGAGTTACAAATCATTTGCAGAAGTATGTTGTGTCATTAGTGTGCCTAATTTCAGTCCATGGACTTTCATTGGTGTGAAAGAACAATCAAGCCCTGTATATCCATTCACATTTATTAGGCCAAACTTTGTAGTTTGTCCTTAGAGCATCATTCCTTCCTCTGCTTTCAACAGCAAATGGCATTAAAATCTCCAGAACTTCCCAAAGCAAAAGCAGTTATTTGCGTTTCTTAGGATTTTTTTTCCCCTTTGATTCAGTACTGACTCCAATGTATGGGCAGAAAGGGCAAGAGATGGTGCAACAGTTACATCGTTCATAATTCTCTCTTCTTCAGGTTTGTTTTCCTGAACAGACTGCCCTCCTGGATTAGCTCCAGGGCTGGCTTTGAAGAAATCTTTCACAGAAAATCATCTTGTCCAGGATCTGCATGGAATGAAGTCCCTCTCTAAGCATGTGAGTTATTTCCAGCAGATCCTGAGCACTTTATTTGGCCAGTGAGGAAAAACAAATATAGTTTCTCCCATGCAAAAGCTTTGATGAAGAAAAGCGCCACCTACTAGTCAACGTTTCTTTGTAAGCTGTTTATCCAAATCATTCACTATCACAATTTTTTAGTTGTCATGTATATTAACTGTGTGTGTTGGGGTAGGACACATTTATATACACATCTAAGATATATATCTGGATCATGAACACTTGATATTGTGATGCTCTGGATAATGTTACTCAGAACACTGGCAAAGAAAATTAACCTTTAATATCAGCCCTCTCAGACTTTTCTGTAGTGTTTCATAGTATGGATCACCTGGCAGTCCTGACTGATTTCTAAAAAGCTGAAGTAGCAAATCTGAATGCTCCAAAATGAGCCAGGACCATCCCTTCAGACCAAATCCAGGGAACTACAAAGTACAGTAGCACCTTGAGTGGTTACTTGATAAGTCTTTCAAAGTTTAGTTTTTGACTGATCAATCAATCTGCAAGACCTAGTGAAAGAGTGAAATGCTAGCAATTCATGAAGTCTGTCCATCTGTATACTTCTCCTGATGAAATATAAACACAGTTACCTGCATTCCTCAATATCACACTGCAAGCCAGAGCTGTATAAAAGGTAACTGGCAAAAACTGAACGCAAGTCATCAGGTGCTAGAAAGGGGCATACATTTAAACAATTTCCATAACAGCAACTTTCTCTACCATGGAGACCTCTGTCCTCAGGTTTTTAACTTAGTTCACAATCTTAGGGTCACTTAAGACACCAAATCATTCCAACAGAAGAAAAAAAATTAAAATACTATCTGAGCTTAACAGCAGAAGATGGAGATGTCCTCACTGGTAGAAAAGCAGCAGTGGGAGCTCAGCAGTCCTCTTCCTATTTTGTCTGTCATCACCCCTTTGAGTGTGCTCCCACTGGTCAGGCAGTAAACATACACATAGAATGGAACCACAGCATATATAGCCTCTTGTCCATTTGATTGTTAGGGTTATGGAGGGAGCTGGGCCAACCACACACACATGGGAGTGAGAGAATATTGAGGGAGTGAGAAAAAGGAGTAGGGAACAGAAGAGGGAAGGGACTACATCTGTGGTCAGGGGTGCTGAGAAGGGCATATCAAGCACAATGCAGAAAATTGTGTAATTTATCCCACTGATGGCACTACTTGGGATTTATTGACAATATTTTTCAAGCATTTTTTCCTTGCACTTTTGAAGTAGTACTTAGTACCATGGGTCTAACTACCTAACTACATTACATACTGATGGAAGGAAAAACCCACATATTAACACAATAGAATCCTCTTAATATTATCCAAAATAACTTTTCCATACAGCAGTTTAATACACAGAAGTCCAGGGGCAGTTCAAGGGTATATTTCTGTGTGACTGAATATGTGTAACAACTAATGCCTTAGAGATTCTCAGCTCACCTGTAGAATAAAGTTCTACATTACCTGATAGGTTAAAATGGATACCAGAAATTTAACATAGATTGAGGCAGAGCATTGTTTATCCTACCCATTGAAGGACAATATTCCATATATATGGAAAAAGATGAGTGTTTTAATGTGGGAAGGTGTTTTCACCCTCCATGGATATATTTACTTGCAAGGGTATATCTACTTGATTTTGGTCCACTTTCAGTACAGAATAGCCAAAAGCAAGCCACTCCAAACAAGAACTGGTAAAGTATATGCAACATACACAGTCTTTAGTGTCTAAATGTGTAGTCTGTAAAGACAAATATCACTACAAAAATATGAACTCTGAGTTTAAGAAACAGAAAGTTTTTCTTCATCCTCAAAGCCAAATGTTTAAACTTCTGTCAGTCTAGTAATGAATGTTTTAAATAGAAGCATAGAAGTCACAATTTCATATAGAATTATTTTATAACAGGATATCTTATCTTTACTAAAGATTAGAATAGGTGCTACATCCATATTAGAACTGGACAAGTAGTAACTGTTTTCTGATTTCTGACAATGTATAAGGTAATATTTGTGCAGTAACATCAGTACAGATGCTTCCATTGAATTGAGCAGGATTCTTGGAGTGTAAATTGTAAAGAAATCCCAAAAATCTAGATGCCAGATGTTTGAATGTTGGTTTATTACAAGAGTGTATGTCCTTTAAAACAGAATATAATTATCTGACATTATACTGTTCAACAGATTGAACACTTTTGTAAATGCATGTACTTTGTCTGAAGTGAAAAAAAAAACCCAACAAAAATTGATGGAACATTCATGCATTAATTGGTATAACTAAATAATGGAGTAACAGAGCTGCATGAAATATAATACTCTCCTATTTCCAAAAGTCTCTCTCACTCCAACCAAGACAGCTTATTTTCACTGAGAATTCAATTCTTCATAGGCTCAGTACTTTGGCCAGGACCCAGCTGAGTAGGTAATTCTGTTCTTTTCAGTGGAGTTACTCACATGCCTAAAATTAAGAAGGAGATTAAGTACTTTGATGGACAGAATACAGAATACTCCAGTTCTTTTCAGAGTCTCATCAGCAGGCTGCATATATTGACACTTTGAATTTTGTTTTGCTGTAAAAAGCTGCATAGATTTGAAAAGTAGAATCAAGAGGGAAACTAGTGAGACTAGAAATAAGGAGTTGAAATTAGTCTCAGTTTTGATCCAAAACTGACCACCAGACTGTTTTTGCAAGATTCTGCCACTGATTGAGAAATCAAATGAAACCATCCTAGTTTTGAAGGTAAGTGCTATCTGTATCACATTACATTAACATTTAGAGCAAGCTGCAAGGCTCTACATATTTTGCAGGGACTTACTACAGAGAGTGTGGGGAAGACAGCAGAGTACAGGAATATTTGGGAAAGACAATTTGATTCTGGTGTCATGATTTGAAATTTGATTTTGTTCTGTGGGAAGAACAAGCTTCTCAGAATTGTACGCTTTTAAAAGAAATCCCTAGTATGCCCTGCAAAATGGATGGCACTCCACCAGCAATCATGTTAAGCCTGTCCTTCTAAGGAAAAAATCCACTAATTTCAACCATACTTGAAAGAACGAAGTCTCAAAAATAATTAGGCTCCTATAAGTAGCTAAGGGGGCTCTAAATGACTGCTCCAACAGAAGGAAAGTTGGGCAGAATTCAGGTGTAATATGTTAAATTTGAGAGTAGCCCTTTATCTAATCAGTACAGATGACTGACTGATCATTCAGAACACCTTCCAAACTTGCTGCAAAACTCCTCTTTTTATCTGGTAGGGAAAGTCAAATGCAGGACTGTTCCCAGCAAAAGGGAGGATGCAGACCAGAGGATAACCAATACCCACAGGGAGTGTGTCCAGGCTTCATTAGATGCTCATAGAACAGTGTATGTGGTTGCTCCCAATTCAGCTGTCATTTAATATTTTAGAGGGCAGGTGGATAGATATAGAACCCAGTAGTAAACAGAGAGTGTGGGAAACAGTATGAATGAAGCAAAATGGGATTCAAGTGATCAGTGTTTATGGGTAGGAACTCCAGTTATAGAAAGTACATTTTCTTCACACTGAAAACAATAGAACAATACACACTGAAGAAACACTTATTAGATACAAGAAATATGATGCAAAAATAATAAAAAGGAGATATAGGGAGTTATTAAAATGGAATATTAAGAGAAGATAAACCATGTTTATGTGCTAATTTCCTCTAAGAAATTTTACAGTGTTTGAAAACTAAGAATTGCCTTTTGAAAACAACAATCAAGTGTTCTCATGGATTTCCACAGAACAGTACTCTGGGACATGATGGAAAAGTACAGCATAGTAAATGGGTAGACAGACACAGGTGCAGAGTTACTGGCAGCTCTGCTCTGGAAGTCCAGCAGATTCTTCATGACAGGTCTCACTGTGGAATTATCATTAATATGCATTCTCCCTTTCCAATCAGTTTTGCATTTTTAGGTATTTCTGGAACGCTGCTCATGTTCCTGAGATATTCTTTTGAAAGAAGATGCCTCAAATTCAAGCAGGGGGATGGTAGCCCAAAGACATGTTCTTTTGGATGTTTGTCTTCTCTGCTTTGCAGAAAGAGGCATCTGCAAGAAGAACTGAGACTCTTTCCTTCAATAATAATGCCAAGGGTTTCAGCAAAACAGTGGAACAAATTCCTTAGATAAAAATATATTGTGTCTCTCCTGACAGTTTAGAAGATGTTAATATCTTGGGGTCAAAATTTAAAGTTTTAACTTGATTATTCCATTACTTGGGTAGAACTCCATTTATTTTAACAGCTTTGCCTGAGGCAAAACCTCAGGATTCAAATCTTAGAGAACACCGAGTATCTTAAAAATAATCCTAAATGCAACTAAGATCCTTCAGGCCCAAACCATTCCAGGGTCTACAGGAGACGTCATCATAAGTCTTTAAGCAAAAAAACTGAGACATCATTATTTAAGCATGGGAATGCTGTTTTAAAGCAACAGTCCGTGGTGTTCTAGAAAAATGTAAACAAAAGATGTAATTTGTGAGGTTGATAATTGATCAAGTTTTCAGAGTGCAAAATAGCCCTACAGGAATCTCGTAGAAGTATCTGAAATTACTGTAGGGAAGAAATTTGATCTTATTTTAAACATAATTAAAGCCTTATGCATCTCCACAAAAACCTCCAAAACCCTGGAGATCTCTGATGGTTTACCCTCTGGGGAGAACACACAGATATGAATTTTAATAGTGTCTTTTGGTAATGTGGTGGATAAAGACAAATTGATTACAGCAGTCTGGAAAAAAGCAGGTGATGCGTTACCAGGGCCACTGGGTTCACGTTTTCCCAGACATGGTGAAGGCCACCCAGACTGTAAAAGAAAGCTGCTATCTTTAAAAATTTGATTTGGGGCTTGATATGGCTTCCTTATTTCCGGATACACTGGATTATATCAAAAGAAAAATAAGATGTATGGTACAGATTCTGTTCCCATGTACACAAAACCAAATCTAGGATAAAACTTCTGACACCAATGGATCCGCATCAGATTTGTGCCCAGTGGAAGAACAGTCCTGTCCTTCTGATTATAATGTCTATCATTATTTAGTATCTGACAAGCACTGTGAAACCAAAAGAGAGTAAAAGTCTGAGAAATCTGAATTCTGAGATAAGTGTTTCTACATATTTGCATGAAATACCAAACAGAATGGTCTTGTAGAAGTCCCTTGTGAAGGAATTTATGCCTGGTCTCAGAGGACATGGTTATTTAAATATTGATTGCAAGAGAAACTAGGTGTGCATTCTGATGGGACATAAAGTGAGTGTGTGGTGATAACCATAGGCTCCTTGCACTCTTATTTCTTTCCAGACCATTTGGATTTATACTAAGACAATTAGAGACAGATGTATGAACTGAAAGGACAATTCACTGCCATGCATGAATATCACAGCAGATGGAAAGTCGGATGACTATCCTATTGTTCAATTATCTATCCTTGAACTTTGTCTAATTTTGCTGATTAATATTTGGTACATGTGGGTATTCACACACCAAGTTTGCACATATGCATCAGGTTGACATTAGATTTGCTTTCAGATCTAGCCACTTTTCAGTACCATAGGTATCCTGCAGCCCGCCACAGAGCCATGAACTTGGTGTGCTGGGGAGCTTCACTCATTCCAGTGTTCCATATTAGCCTATATTTGAAAAGAATATGGACTCAATACAAGTAAAAAGTAATTGTCCATACAGATGTGTGGCTCTGGAAAGCTCTGCTTAGCTGCATCTAACTGAAAAAAATAAGACACCTCTTTCTGTGCCATGGGAAAGCCAGAAACTTCTGCTTTTTCAGATGTGCAGGGTTGTCCTTCAACAGGGCTAGAAATGAAGTAAATCTTTTAAAACAAGCACAAAGAGAGAAATCCTGAGTTGTCATCCAGTCCGTCAAGACCATTCATATTTCTAAGTGAATGTTAAGTAGTCCTCACCTAAACCACTGCACCTATACTGAAAACAGCAAGTAGAACTTTCTCATCCACTAAAACAAAGTCATGATTGGCCTTAGACTCTTACTTACATTTTGCAGTGGCAGAACCCTTACAGAAAGAATAGAGAAAGCCCATCTTCTCCTTCATTCCAGTAGCCTTTCTTCTAGCAGTTGAATAGCCCTGCTGGGAAGCAATTCTCTTGGATGTGAAACCTCTCCAGCAGAACTGGGGATTGACCCAGGTCGTCTGTGTTGGAGGTGTGTGCTCAAATCACTATATCAAAGGCAAGATGGCAAGGCTACCAGAACTGGAGCCTCGTTTCAGAAGAGAAATGAGCTATGCTGAGTCCTGACAGAAAGGACCCTGATAACCTCCTTCAAGAAGTGCCAGGCTGCAGATGCAGAGTGAATAGAAACAGCTCCTACAGGCTTTATGAGATCCACTGGGAGTAGGTGTACAGTATTACCTATGCCCTTAAAATTTCTCAGCTGGCCAAATCCAAGCTTCTAGCGCAGCTCAACTTGTCAGCTGTTTTGAAAGCTGGCTCTTCCCCTACTGCAGAGGGAGTGCATGCATCTAGCATAGAGCACTGAGGAGCAGATGTCAGAAGACTGGTGTTGCAAGAATTAACTTTTAGGCACCTAAGTCCTCACTGGATCTAACCTTCTGCATCTGTGAACCATTTTGAACACGAAACCACTAGCCTAAATTCTTCAGGTCTTGCTCAGCATAATGGTGACTGCATGGCTAAAAGGATCTAGGTCATTCAGCTTGCATTTACAAAGGTGTGCTCGCTTAGCTGCCCATGTCTGCAAGCTGTAGGTATCCCAGTAGTCTGGTTGTATTCTTTTGTCTACCCAAGGAACCTGAGATACAAACAGGCAGACATTTAATTTTATTTGGTTTGGGGTTTTCCATGCAACGTCTGAAATTACACAGGTCTGTAATGGGGATTTTTCTTCTGAATTATAAGCGAATGACATGCCTTTATATAAATCCTACTCTTTTATCCAAATAGGAGCTAGAGGCTTAGCTGGTATGATGCAAGTTAGTATCAATCTTTTGATCCAAAGCTCCCATTGTTGTATATTTTAAAATAATATTCCATTATGCAATGCTCAATCTGCATCAATCTTACTCCTCAATAAAATATAATGTAGTAACTCACCTCTAGAATAGCAGAATGTTTTCGTCTTGTAATAAGCATCAGTGCATGGTAAACAAGGAGATGATGGCTTTTTCCTACACAACAGAGTGAGTCTTTAACATAAGAAACCAGACTGGAAGAGGACACTGCTTACACACACAAAAATTGTGTAAGAACAGTTGTCGATGTCTCTTCTGATAGATTTAAAAGACTTATTGGCTTCAGAGAGTGACTCAAAAAACAATCAAGACTAACTGAAGCGATACTATGTAATATCTGTTTGTCATATACATATATATCACGGTATGCTTTTACAGCTTATTTGCAACCTAGCAGAGTTTATACAGTTAAAACAGTGATCAGTTAATATAGCATGACAACAAAAAACAACATAATGAAAGTGTCTCCATGACTTAAAGACACAAGGATATGGGTTTCCCACAGAGTCTGTAAACTACAGTGGTTTTTTTCCTTCTTTCTTATTTTGCTGTTGAGATCAAACATTGACTAGTTTCTCCTATCCCATTCCAGCCCTGGATAGCTAGCATCTAGGCTGTCATTGTTCAAGGATGTTGCTGGAAACACTGACAAGAACTGCCATACCATGGCTTTAAATTAGCAGGAAGTTACTAAGGAGCATGCATATTGATGTGGAGTACAATCCCATCTCCCAGAAGGCCATCGACTGATGAAGGATCCCAAACCCAAACAGAAGGAATCTTGGTGTCATTTTACTGACATGTAATGCTCCCTGTGCCTAACTGTTTAGGTCAACCACTGATAACTTCCAACAGAATAAGTTCAGCTTCACAAGTTGAGGGTTTGTATTTCTACAGCTCTCATTCTTTGTTCACTGTTTTAAACTGAATATATATGGTTGTAACAATCTAGCTGCTTTCCTTGTGTTTGCTAAGTTCATAGTCTGAAACTTGCAGCAATCAGTTCCTTTACCTAGCTGTTTACCATGTTAAGTCATACTGCAAAATCCATTCATGGTTGAGTGATGTTCAGTTACACTGGAAGCATAAGCATCGTATTTGTCTTCCGTGCATTGTTCACTACTGCATACAGCCCTTAAAAAGACACACAATAAACAGTTCCGATCTTGTCATTTGCCTTAGCTGGATCTCCCATCTTACAGACATTCCAATGAATTACCCATCTATGCCCTGCTTTCTTGCCTTTATAGCTCAGAGTTCAGATTTGATTGACCTATCAGTTGCTTTGACAAGCTACTATAAAGGAGAAAAAAAAGTCACACAGCTATAATTACACATTGCTCTTTCAAAAATGTGTCCAGCTTTCAAAAGCTATCCAACACTGTGAGAAATTCACTGACGTAACAGTACTGCGGCCAGAAAACTAGGGAGAGCAAAATCAGCCAACTGAGAATATTCATGAACTTAAGAGAGAGAACCAGAGACCTGTCTTCGAAGACAGCAGCAGAAATAATACAATTCTGTAGTATGGTTTTCCTGTGGTGAACTAGCTGTTCCAAAAGCCAGTACACTTTCATAGTCTGCCAAGGCTGACTGAAGGAAACATCCAGTCAAAGCCTGTAACTTAGGACCAAGTTTTCCTATTGCTTGGGCAGTTTCTGACTTGTACAGGTAGCAGTAAAGAGCACCGGATTCATATTTCACAGAGCTCAGGTTAAATGCAAACATCGATGATTCCTGAGAATAATTTGAGGGGTTTGCATGTACTTTTTTTTCTCTTTGACAATACTGGCAGTAATCTGCAAGGAGTTCTTTCTTTGCTCCCTGTGGAAATTTTTGACTGGTTTATGTTTACAGAATCAAGATCAGAATTGGTGAAGAGAGATAGGGAAAGCATGAAAACTGAGCAAGCAGCAAACAGGTAATTACCAAACTTTATGGGTACCAAACAAAACCTTACCCATTAGCTTTTGTTTACTCCCCCCATGTAGTATGTGCTCTGTCTCTCATTTTTTACAATCCTACAGATGAGTTAACTGAGAAGGTCTATCTCGACAAAATAGGGAATCCATTTTAGTAGGCTGACTGAATTAGTTGGCTAGTCCTCCCATTGGAGCAATTTGCTAACAGCAGGAGTGTATCCAGCAAAATATAGCTCTTCACACAGACCTCCCAAGTTGTCTCATCTCTCCATCAGAGAAACTTTTGTGAGGCCTAGAGAAGGGAGAGTCCTTCTGTAAAAATAAAAATAAAAATGCCATGTCTAGGTGGAACCCTGGAAAAATTCCATGGAAGACTATCTCATTGTGAACTCCTTCCCTACACACTGTATGCTAATCTGAAATATTAAAGAGCAAGACAGAATATTAGCTGGGAAAGCAAAGAGGCTTCAAGTAAGTGGGATCTGGAATCATTTGCTTTTGCTTTTTCAGATTGTCTAGGAGATCTTGGGTGAGAGACAGCTGCCGTGCCTCACTTTCTCCTCAGAAAATAAAAATTAACTAATTTTAGTGATGTGCCTCCCAAAACCATCTGGAGAGATTATTTACTAGGGTTTATAAAAATCTTGTAAGGAGGAGCAATGTATTTTTTAAATAAGTAAGTGTGGCCCACACTCCAAATGGCTAGTGCAATACACAGAACAAGGATTAACCAGTAAGCATAATCCTTAACATTATTCTGTATGATGTGCATTTCTGCTCGGAAATGCTATCTTGCTGTCTGCATCTTTTCTTCAAAATAGTTTCACTACAAAATCTATCTCAAATCAGCTGACTGAGCAGAAATTGAATGTGTTTGATTGGCAATTGTTTTGAAGGTTTCTAAACCTTGACAGTTCCCCCAGAGAATTGCACTAACTTTAGGTAATCCTTAAAGCTAGCAAGAGAAGAGCTACACAAAGGCAGATTTGATGCAGTTAAAATGGTTATATTGGGCTGTGCATTTGACTTAGCTTTCAGGAGAATAAAATGGTTTATACGGGCGTGGGTGAGAGAATGACTTAAAAGCGCAAGTTATGCACCTGGACTATTAAGCTATTTGTCTCTGTGTTCCTTAATACCTGGTTTCTGTCTCCAAAAATGCACACAGGAGTATTTTCAGGCTAAGGTCATATTATAGTCTCTCATCAGTTACACAAGTGGGACTGAAAAATACCAGGTTCTCACTGTTTCTTTGCTCTAAAGCCTGTTTCAATAGAGATATGGGTTCTGGGAGCACTGTATAACTTCATGCTTTCTTTTCCAGAAGTAATGATAAAGAAGTAACATGAAAGACTAGCCCAAACAAAATCTTTGAACTAGAAGATGAACCAGATAAAAGATATACATTTCCCAATTCATTGCTATTTGTGCTTGTGAAGCTTTGGCAAAGCAAGTGCTCCCTTGAGTTCCCAGATGCCCTATTCTATTTGAAATCTTAAAGGCACAACCTAAAGTATGGGTGATGTTTCATGAACAAAGGAAATGGGAAAATAGCATCTATGAATCACCATTTCTGAGTGCAAAGACCTTTTAAATTCATTTTGGTTTGTATTTAAGAAAACAATTTGCATACACACTTGCCAGGATGTATGTTAGTCAAAACGTATTGTGCTTCCCTAGAATGAGCCAGGGAGGAAGAATATGAACTGCATTCCCTGTGCTTCTGCAATACTGCAGCTGCTCTCAATAAAAGTGAGAGGTGGTTTCTAGGGACTGTATCTATGGTATTTATCTTACAACCATTTTTAAAATTATTTTGCAATGATTTTATGAATTGCAATTGCAGCTTAAATAAAGGGGTGTTACAGTATTGATCATATTGTCTGTATATTCCTTCTGTTGAGAATCCCAATACATATCATGTTAGTGTTAGAGATTTAAGGTACAGCTATCTATGAAGTACCAGGACATGAACAAGACTTAAATCCATTACATCCACACAAGACACTCTCTGTTGAGGAACAAAAGGAGAGAAAATGTATGTGCTTTCAAAAGCCTAGAGAAGAATACCTAGCAAACTACTGTCACTAGGTTCTGCACAGTGGAATACAAACACAAACAAGCCTTGAACTTAAAACTCTTAAGTTTTAAGTGCATAAAATGGGGTTTCTTCCTGCTGCATAATTTTTTCCATCCCCCTTCCTCTGAAGCCAATGGGGAACTTCCATCCTACTTAGTGACCAGCTCAAGCATTAATATTCAAGGCCTATAAAAGCACATTCTGGTTAAGAAGGATAAAATCTACTAATCAATTCTAATTAAATCCCAAATAGTTCCCAGAAACAGGTCAATTCATATTTGTCACGTGAAATCACAGCTCATAGCATATGGTGAGCTATCAGACAACCTGTGTTATAGCATGTTTCTGCTTTTCCCTGACTCTGGATGGTTTTTTAACATTTACCAGCTTTGTGTGAAAGGGATGGTCACGGCCAAAATTCATTCCCACTGCCCTTTCTCTCATCAGCACTGGCAAGTTGCTACCCCTCCTGTCTGGTGTATGGTACAACCAGGTAGCTCTGTTAACTGCTGAGCACGGTGAAAACACCCACCTCATGCTTATGATGTGCAGTAAAAAAGGAGGCCTCAAACCAAGTATTTTGAGTTCCATTATCCACCCACAGCATCATCCCACACTTCCAGATGTTGTCCTCTCAGGTATTATCCTGCAGCTCAAAGCATTCATAGGGTCTGTCCAGGTATAGCATGCTCAGCCCCACGCACAGAAACTGGACTATACGAACAGAAACTAGACAATGTGAGTTCTTGAAGACTCCAGAGGGCATAGGTACTTCTGATGAAGTGACCTTTACAGGCAGACATGAAGGTCCGGAATGAGCATGGTTGGGGAGTCAGTTTGACAGCCAGCTCATCTTGTTCTTAGGACAGATCACAGACGTGTCCCAAGAATCTAATCAGGCTAATCCTCTGTCAGGAATATAATGTTGATTACAGAATATGAAACATAAAAATCAAGTCTCCAAAGCTCTAATAGGTGCAGTAACAGAGGAAAAAAATACTTTCTGTTCTGATCTGCTTTTAAGGAATAATCCTGCCAGCAGAACCACAGAAATGTCAACAAGCCCATCATTTAACCAATACAAGCTTTGCAAAACTGTACTAGTTTAATTCACAGAGTTTTAAAGAAAAGGGTTAGTCCAGAAATGTTTCCCCAATAGAAGCATAAATGATCCAGAATATTTAGTTAGAAGACAGCACAGTAGACATGACTGTATAATCAGGCATTCCCATTTCTGAATGGTTGAAAACACTTTCTTTTCATATAGCAGCCACTACAGAGAAAAAGGTAGTGACCACAGGTTACTGGTCAGTGTGAAAGAGAGTACTCTTTCCAAACTCAGAAGTCCAAGGTGACTATTGCTAGCCAACTTAATATGAAAAGGATCATTTCTCAAAGCTGCATGCTGCATTATTCTATATTAATATTGAAAT
The DNA here is from genome assembly GCF_017639235.1 of Corvus kubaryi. NCBI lineage: Eukaryota > Metazoa > Chordata > Aves > Passeriformes > Corvidae > Corvus > Corvus kubaryi. Next base: position 10,049,079 of record NW_024580671.1, read on the forward strand.
AATAACTTCTAATTACAGCACAGCATATTACAGTTGCTCCTGTGCTGTAACTAAATATTTTGGAAGATGAAATAGTTGAGAATTTCTATATTGCAGAGAAAGGGCCAAAGAGCAGAAAAGGCAGGGAGAAGTCTGTGGTTTCAGATGGCCCTGCCCACTTTAAGTACCTAACACTTTTGCAGCCAGCCCTTATTAACATTCACAGACTACAGTAGTATACTACACTGATGTCGCAGAAGAAAAGCATCAGCATCTCTAAAGCAGCTGAAGTGGTGAAGAAAAGAGAAAAAAATAGACAAATTAGTGTCAACAGATGTATTTTACCACTAATGATCATGAAGCCATGATAGTTTTAATTACCCAGACTTTCCCTTATAATAATGGCCCCCATAAAATGTTGACTAAATAAAAAATAACATCAATATACATAAAACAGAAAGCAGATGACTGAGATTTTTGAACCAGAAGCCATTGCTGGAAAAGGACAAATGCTTTTGAGAGTCGGTCACCTCTTTGGCTAGATATATTGTTCTAAAATTAAATCTACAGTTCATGGCAACCAGACAATTTCTTTCAAAGACCTGAATGTGCTCCTACCAATTTGTAAAGAGTGGTCCTGTACTGAAATTGGCCATTGACAGAAAGCAAAATGAGAGACAATTCAGCAGCTTCTAGAGCACCAGTTTAACGAACCAAGTAAGTTCTCTCATACGGCCAGTCTTGCAAGAACCTAAGAGTAATCAAACCCTGGTCTCAACAGAATTCGAGGAGGATAAGCACCATGAAGGTTCGGTCCTTAAGACAAAAGGTAAGTCAGAAGCCATTCCTAAAAAACTTTCATGGGGATCTATGAAGATCTTAAAAACATTTAGCAAAATGCGCAGCAATTAGGAAGATATAGAGGAGCACTGCAAATATTTCTTGTCACAGTAAAGAAGTCACCCATTCACATTTAAAGTATTCACTGATTTTGCTGCTTCTTTTATCCCTTGAGGTTTTAGCAGTCTCAAGTGGATGCCACAACTGGCAGACTTCTAAAACTAGTGGATTTACCAAAATTACAGCCCCAGAATGTTTCCCCTTTCTCCCTAGTTTGTAAAAATTACAGCAGACAGACAGCAACATATTTGTATGTTTGTTAGATTTATTAAATTTTAATCTCTTGTTATATTCTCTTCATACTCTGGTAATTGACATACCTGTAATGTATCCTACTTTGCCACAGTGACAAGAGACTGACTGGACCAGACAAACTTTTTAAAGGCAATAAACCAGATCATATTAATTTAAGAAGCTCTCTTCCACTTGAGACTTTCATACAATAAAGAAAAAAAATCATGCCTCTGAAATCTATATACTTAATGTGTTCCACAAAAGCCACCAACAAGAAGCTTCTTTATAAACAATCTAAATGAGTGGCTTCACTTTAACTAGTTAACATATCCTAGTGATAGGGTAGAACCTTAAACAGCAAGCACATTTGCAAGATTTTTGTAATGGATTATAGCAAAGTGTCTACATATGTACAGTTGTGCTGTGGCACTGAACAGCCTGCAGTTCGCAGCCAAGGATTAGAAAAGAAAATTTACTTTGTACAGTCCTTTTTTCTTATAGAATGTATTATGTTAGTCTTCTCTTTTCAGATTTCTTTATGTTTACTTGAAAATTGCTAAGCTGTATGTACATGGATAATGAGTTATTATCATTACAAATGCATTCCATTATTAGACAAGTGGCTGCTAACTACCATTTGCATTTCTCTATGACTATGCTTTCAAAACCTGCTCTAATGCAGAGCCCTAACCACCCTTTAAAACCGAGGGGAGAAATAAATCACGAGCAGGTAAGACCTTAGTTCATCTTTCAGGATTCTATCTCACTTTTTGGGGTCTCAGAAGGAAATGGCAGGGTGACAATCCTACTAAGAGGATTCAGCTTCTGAGATCCCAGGTTATTCAATGCTCAGCAATAGGTCTTTTAGTTGTTTACTATGGGAAAAAATGATGTTGATCAGTTTGTGATTTTTTTTAAAATAACCACAATAGAGTTATGCCAGGAATTATACTCTTTTCAGTGCCTACACGTATAATCATGGAAATGGCTATAATGGACAGTTTTTCCCAATACCCTTCCTTTACCCTTTCTATATCTTCCACCTTCCAACTCTGGCCTTCCAGTTTCTCATGGCCATCTCCTCAAAGCCGTCAGAAAACTGGGAGACGCATGACTATGCTGACTCTTATTTTCTGCTCATTTCTTCTGAAAGCATGCTCTTCATTTGATTTGGAGTGAGCAAGAACAGTCAACCCTCTAAAGTTGCTAAAAGGAAAGTTGCTGTAATGAGAAGAGAAAATAAACCTACATGAGCATTCAGCTGTACACAGGCTGTGGAGCAATGTTAAACTGCACCATTTGTGGCTTTGTTTGATTATCATTTCACAAGGGCCTGAGGAGGGGACTGGAATTACTAGCGAAAAGGCATAGCATGAAAAATGGGAATAACAGGTGCATGTTTTAATAGCATTAGCTGGCAACACCTGTAACTGAGAGACCAGAGTATGGGACTTGTAAAAAATGGCCACTGTCCATTTTTTTAATTATATGCTGGAAAATTTCATTTCTAAAATCTGTAATAAATTACTACAGAATGGAAGGCATGCTGGCACCTCTCCAGTCACTGAGCTCTTACCCTCATTTCAGACTTTGCCCAAAGGACCTGCATTAGATAAGCAAAAGATTAGGGTGGATGCATCTGGACAGAATCTGAATGAGGATGGAATACAGACTGCTTGTGTATCTGAAGCAACATCACTATGGAAGGAATTGTGGTTCCCACAGACTAGTGAATATCAAGGCTGATAAATGCATTGAGAAAATGGGGGACAGTGATTTTCTGAGGATGATGCAATGAAGACAAAGATAGTGCAGGGTTAGGAAATCGGTATTAAATGAGAAATATATGTGGACCAATCACAAACATAATTTCCCTTGAGATTAAGCGAGTGTGAGGATAAATATCTGGAAGCAGTCTCCGCACTAGGGTTCGGAAGAATGAGGAACAAGGAAGCAAAGCAAAGCTGTATGAAAAAGGAACAGAGCAGTCCTATAGGATACTTCCAAGCAATTCCATTAAAAAAGGATTTTCTCCCATCCCACAGAGGTTTAACTGTCAGAAGTATATGATTTTACACCAGACTTCCAAGTAAGTACAATTGATCTCAGCACATTTCAAGAATATTTGTTAGGCCATTTTAAAAGTTGGAAGACAGTTGTAGTTTGGGAGCTGTTTTGTAGCTGAAAACCAGCTGGTTTTTGTTTTATAAAACCAGTCCATAATGGTGATTAGCCTCTTTGAAAACCATTTATGTAATAAGAATTGAGAAGTATAATATTTTCAAACTGACTACTAAATAGATGTAATACTTTCATATCTAAAAAATGTTGTGGGTGAATTTGGTGCATGTAAAGGCAAAGGACAAACCACACTGGCATGAGTCAAGAACTGCATGCAGATACTGCTCAAGCTTTCACATGCAGCTATCACTGCATTCAAGTTCTTATCTGCAATACTTCAATGTGAGACATGGGCAAAGACCTTGCAAATGGTGACACCTCTGTGTGGTTCTGATCACAACTCTTTCTCCCCCCATGAATATTCCCACTGCCATCATTCAGTCCAGTTGGACTACTCAAAGTCATAAGAGTCAAAAGAATAAAGTTATTTCTTCCTCTAGGACACAATCCAAAAATCTCATTAATTTCAGACTTACAAATCATGTGATCGTGTCTGGAGTTGATGAAAAAAATGTTGCAACAGAGTATTTTGATACTGTCAGTAACTGCTTTCAGGGAAAATTCTACTCAGTTAAAGTTTTAATATCTCATGCTTGCTCTGGTTGTAAACACACATCAAAATATTGGAGTTTCCTGCTGAATTAATGTTTCCTTCTCCAATCTATATGTCTCATTTCAATTTTAGAATGCAAAGTATTTTATTCCATTTTATGAATTTGAATTTGTAAGATAAAGACTGTTCATTCAATACCATTCCATCTCCCTCTGAGACATGCAATAAACCTGGGTAGTGTACTGGTTGTAAGTTCTACTCTTCTTTATAGCCCTTGTCTGCGTACCTACAGCTGAACTAGACATCCAAAGAAGAATCCAGCTCAGAGACACCATCAGCCTATATTTAGTGAACTCTAGTTCAGATTACTTCATGTGTTCCCTTCTAAATCAATTTTTCTCAAGAAAGTTAGACTTCACCTAACACCATTTTTCTGAACCTGTAGTTAAACTTATATCTAAGTTCTTTCTGGATTGTGCTACTGACAGCCCACAAGATTTTGTTCTAATTGTACAAACTCAGTTTCTGCCCTTATAAAATCAGAATCATATCTATTTGTCAAATATATTGTCTGTAAGGGGATGAGATTTCCAGTAAGACTGTGTCTTACTGCAGATTTAACATACTGTGCACAGATAGCTTGGCACAGATGTCATAGAACATTATTAATTTTCTTAAGATTTCCCCAAAGCATGACAAAATTACTTCAGTATTTGAAAGTGCCATCACATGATCATTTAAGCTATCTGTAAAAAAAGGAAGCTATTCAAGTCTTTCTTTGTGCTCTTATTGGTCAGTGGCTGCAATAAGTTCAGAAAGCCTGTCTTGACATTGTAACATGCTACTTGTGTGTTTCCAGCACTGCACAAACTGCCCTGTGAAAGAAGGCAATTTTAGTAGGCGTGATTTTGCTAAACTTTCAGCATGTGCATGTTCTGGGTAGCTTGTCAGGTCCATAAAATCTCACAGAATTAAAACCGAGCACAAACTGACCTGCAAGAAGCTGGTACACTGGCTGTCTGGTGCTGTCTGTAGCTTGATAGCTAGAAAATCAATCCACTAGGCAAGGAAGCATCTTTCTGATTTCTCAAAGTTGACAGTGTGAAGCAAAATGCAATGCAACATAGCCTGAGGTCACAAGACCACTCCTGTAAATTGAAACCAAGGAAAAAATTGTCCTGTGTATGGGATCTACCTCTAATTTCTTCAAAGGACATCTGGTCTGTCTGTCAAAGGACATTCTTTAGGAGTCTGGCCATAAAGTTGCCATTCTGAACTTGTTAACAAACAACAGTGCTGGAAGCTCGAGAACTCAAACTCAAAGAGCAAGATCTCCTGTATTTGACAAGAAAAAAGAAATCTTTTACTGCTCAATCAATTTGAGTCATTTGTTCTGAGCAAAGAAGTATAGAAGAGGATCCTTTCAGTCAGACAAGTCTTTCTCTCCTTGATCAGAAGGAGATGTCTGCCATGGTAATTTCACTGCACAGATATTCCTTCACATGTGCTATTACTCTATCTGTTCCTAGGACTTCCAGCAAACACTCTTTAATTAAAGCAGTAGTGCACAGAAAGGCAGAAAGACAGTCTTTCCTACTAACAGTTCTTACATCCAAGAGGAATTTCCTACCCTGTAAATCCTCACAATGCTTAGACAAGGTAAGAAAACAAAGGGAATTCAAAATTCACATCTCCGCCCATAAATTCATCTCTTAAAAAAAATAGTCCCATGAAAAAATGGAGGAAAAATTCACTAACTTTATTCCTCAACTTTCTGAGGGATCTTTCCGTGTGAGGAGGCTGCATGACTTCCTGATTCACCAGGGAGTGAAACATTCACAGAATATGCGCCAGAGCCCCAGCGTTGGTACCCAGTGCTCAAAATACAGGTGGAAGATACATGTAACAGCACAAGTAACAGATAGAACCCTGCTGGCGACGGCTGAGGCAGCTCAGAATATACATTAGTCCTTCCAAAGCCAATTCAAACCTTTTGGCTCAAACTCTAGTTGCTTCGGACAAGAGCACATACTAAAGCTTTCTGTTCAAATTGCCAAATTTAGACCAAACCACAATCCTTTCGAAAACTTACAATCATAAAAGTTGAAGATGTGGGTATGAAGAACAATGCTTTCAAGAGGAAGGTAAGATAAAGTTGGTTGGTAATTAAAATTCAGAGGTTACTTCAGTCCTTCAGTCACTTCAAAAACTGAACTCTCCCACACATTTTGAAGATATCTGGTTCAGGTCTAACACTGTTTTCCTTTTTTTCAACTGACATTCCACTGTGTTCCAGCATTGACTTCTGACTATATTTATTGTGATCAACATTACAGTTGTTGATAATGTGAGGGCACTAAGTGGTCCCAAAGAAGGATTTGGATCCCCCCAAATACAAAGCCATGTCTCCCTCTTTTTGCTTATACACAGCAATACAGAACCATATTTGAGACCTGCCTGGCCCAGGAAGTTGTGTCAACTGGTTCTGTCACTTAGCTGCTACAAAACCTTTCTAGGTAGCTGTGGGATAGTCTGCCCTCATGAGATTGCAATCTAACCCCTAAAAATCCGTCTTAAACTATAAGTCATAATGAAGTATGAAGTACCAGATTTTATTCTCTACTCAAATTATTCATCTTTTAAGCCATTAACTGTAACAGGGCATGTTTTTATTGTTGTGTTTATCTCACTTGGAATATTTTGCTGTATTCTTCACTGAAAAATTTTGGAGAAGTCTCAAGTGTCTCAGTCAATATCTCCTTGGATAAGAAAATATTTTCTTGGGCTGATTTTCAGTTTGCCATCTTTCACTGGAAACACCCCTTGCAAAAGAGGGATCCCAGACTAATATGAGATTATATTTACAATTTTTGGGAGGTTTTTATTATAACCCTTCTTATTTGTCTTCTGATGGATATGTTCCAATCATTCCAGTCTCACTTCAGTCTTCCCATTGTCACATCTCCATAATAGACATTTTCTTTTGGAAATTGCATTACTAGAACAACATACAATAATCTCATTGAAGAAGAAAAAGGTGCTGGTTTTTCTAATGGTATAAAACACTTTTGGCATTGTTCTCCAGACCATTCTTTACTCAACCTAAAAAGCCCCCTCCTTGAAGACTTTACAGACTAATTCAAAACAAGTCCTTTCCCTGTCAAACACACATGGAAGGTAGGAAGGAAAAATGTGATGTTCAAGCGAACTCATTAAGATGACAAATTCTAATGCTATGTTATTTCTGTAATTTTCTTTAACAGAATTGCTTTATTTATTCTGGAAATTCTTAGGGAATGATTCTCTATCACCTTTGTACCATAACAGGGCAGCTGGGCATTCCCTGATGTAGGAAATCCCTGCACAAAATAAGGCAGTGTAGGAGGCCTTCATAGGTGGCCAAGGCGGAAAGGAGCAAGTGGCATAGGATAGGCCCTTGGGAACTGTTCTAACTAGTGTAATTTAGAGCATTCCTGCTCTCAGTTATGCCAGGGGCCACTTTGGCATCAATTCAACCTAGAATCCAGGGAGATGAAAAATGGCTTAGAGCCACTTTCCCCCTCCCTATACCCTGGGCCTGCACCATGTGTGGTTTGGCTGGCTCTGAGGATCTGGCCCCTACATTTTTAAACAGAGCATTTTAAGTTGAAGTTGAAAAGTGAAAGAAAATGGAATATGGAGAGTAAAAGGAGTAGAAAAGTGCTAAAGGGAGAGATTAAAAAAAAAAAAGGAGGGAAACAGAATGGGTGGTATTGCTAAGTGTGAAGCAGAGCCCATGTTTAGCAAACTGAAGGAGAACTGGAGAAGTCTGGATTCACTTCCCAGCTACACCAGAGACTTTTAAATGACAACACTAGTCTATTAAGGTCACTTTCAAGGGGACCACTGAGTTCTTTGACCAGCTATACTAAACACATCTAGCTTATTCCCTGAGAACTAAACAGCTTTGCCTGCAACCACTGTCACAGAACCTGAGGTAAGAAGTGCCTTATAGCCCTAATTACCTACAATAGGGACATGTCTGAAAAAAAGGACACTCCTGTCTTGAGAAGATCCACAAGACACATGCATGCAATAGCTTTGGTGCAAGGCTGCATGCATGGAACTCAGGAATGATGCTCTGTACTGTAGCTTCTCCTCTATCATGGGATATAAGAGATCGTGCTATATCACACCATGGTAATGGAGAGCTCAGATCCCATGGTAAATCTGCATTCAGTGTAGACAGGAGAGGGAGGCAGGAAGGGATTTTAGAGCTGGGGGACCCTGCGATTTCATTTCAAAATGTGCACGTTCATCAGGCTTTACTCAGAGTCTCTCTTCACCTTGGTTTCTCCTCTGCAAAATGGAAATATCAATTCCTCTTAACAGCAGCATGGTAAGGATGCATTGGGACAGAGTATATACAAACTCAACAGCAGTACAAAAAAGGGGGGAAAAACCCCTACACTGATGAAACTTCAGCCTCAGATTTAAGTGTATCTTGACAAATAGATGACAAATAGACAAAGGACAGGTGTTACTAGAATTATGATTCAGCATGTATCCAAACATGCTGATAAAACTTTAAAATTATTAGCTGGAAAAGGTGGATGATCTTACTGGAATCTTGCAATATCCATTATATCAAGTTGTGTCACACTATGCAAAGCGCCGGAGCAGGAATGCTGGGCATATGGACAGAGGTACAAGGGGTGCAAATAATAATTCTGAGCACCTTCAGCATACCTTGTCCTTCAGCCTTTGTCGTAGGAGTCTCCCAGGAATAAATCCTACTCTTCCAGAAAGATTGACTGGTAAGCAAGAGTCTAAAAAAGAAGGAATGGAAGGAGGGAGAAAGAAACCTAGAAGCAGAGATAATTCCCATTTATAGCCCTTCAAACCTTGCCAACCATGTCTAGCAGGTTTAGTAGTATCACAGTACTGGTAAGTGTTGTGACCCATTTCTGCAGCATATTTGTAGAAGGTCTACATGATATACCCACCACTACTGCTTTCATGGTGGGAGATGATGTTCAGTAGCCCTGAACATGTTCCTCACCACAAGCTGAAATCCTTGTTAGAAGTGCCCAGGGAGATAATCCCAAAATTTCCTGACTCAGAAATCCTCAAACTGCAAATTTGTGGGCGCTGTCAAACCCCAACCTCTGGTACTTTTCCCCAAACACTTCCCAGACCAGTGGAACACTACTCCAAACTTCCTAGGTGCCCAAAACCCCTTCAAGCACTAAGCATTATTCTCCTTTTCATCCGAACCTAGGGCATCCTTTCTCCTAAGTATGAACCTCCAAACTCCTTTCTGAGGTTTGGAATAGCGTCAAGCTGTTCCACTTAGTGCCTCCATGTTGCTGCTATTGCTTTGCTTGCCTCTCCCCTCTGTTACCACTCTCATTAGATACTAACACAGGGCCAAGCCCACCCCTTGCCTAGTCCTCCCTGTAGCAAAACAAAGCAGAAAGAAGAAAAAGAGAGGGAGAGAGAAAACAAAACAAAAAGCCCCAGTTCCCACTCTGGCAGAGATTTTAAAACACAGAGTGCAATTATGAAAAGGTTATCCGGATGGGACCCAGAGGGCGGGTGAGGGGAAGGAGAGCTGTCATCCAAAGGGAAAAAAATCAGATGTATGGTAGCCCTATTCCTATAATATGATTCCTATTCCATTTGCAAATGTACAATGCAACGATAGTTCTCTTAGCCAGCATGGGCTGGGTTAATTGGATGTAAGGAATTTTTTTTTAAATAACCCATTCATTTGATAAAAATCCAGCCTCAGTGATCACACCAAGAACAACTATTTCACTAAAAAAGCTTGTTTCTAATTGAACGAGATTCCTTGCTACTTTTAACTCTCTACCCTACAACACTGAAAAGCCAACCCTGTTAGGAATATGATTACAATGTAAAATATTAGGCAAGTGCTTTCACCATTTTCAAATTTTCTTTGTATTTAAACAGAGCTGGATATTTTTTTTCTGAAACAGTTCCTTAAAAATTCATTCTTGGAAAGAAACCCGACAGAAAATTATGATGTAAAGGGTGAATAACTGAAAGGCTGAAACCAACGGAGTGGAAATGACCTTTAGGATGTCCCAGCACAAGCACAGGGTGTTGCCATAAGCTTTACCTGTACTATGTGGCCACACATAATATGTAGCTGTTTTACTACTGCTATACTTGAAGCTGGCTATGAAAGTCAATTTCAAAGATATTTGAAAGGGTTATAATGACTGCAGAAGATGCTAAAATGGTATTACTTATTAAAAATCCCCCAAACCATTACTTAGAAACTCAGAGAATGACTAAACCCCTGTCCTTACCATAAATGAGCTGAAACCTAACATACCAAAGGTGCCAAATTGAGTTGCAGTTTAAACTTCTCTGTCTGAGGCTAATTAAGTTTCTGTCACAAGTTACAGCAGTCCCAGGATTACCTGAAATTCATGTTGCTGGCACAACCCAGCATTCAAAATAGCTTGCTTCAGCTACTGCTATGTGCTACCAGGATTTTTTTTTTATGGCAAGGGAATCTCAGAATAGGCTCAGAGAGAGTCCTGGTTAGCAGCTTCTTTACATATTTTTCTGCTGCTACATGGACACAAATTGGAGATAGAGGAAGAACCTGAACTCTACGAAAAAGTTACCCATCAAATTCTGTAATTTCCAATTTTGCACAGGTAACTAGGAGAGAAAAATAATACAATACAATCAAAGTGCATTTAAATGCTTAATCAGGGCATATCAGAAAGCACAATAAAGTAACAATCATTGATCTCAAAAGGTTAAATTCAACTTTCTCACAGTACTAAAAAGTTAAAGGTAGTGTGACAGGCAGGTGTGTGAAGGTGAATCTAGATTTGATTTTTCTGCATTTTTCTGATATCTTATTCCAAGTACATTTTTTTAGGAAATTTCATAAACTATTCTCGGCAAGTTACACAATTTTTCTACTCTAGTCTATCAAAATGGTGTTCTAATGTAACGCACTTCAGTGCAAGGGCATATTTCCGTGACTTCGGTTATCCCTTCCTACATGTCCTTTACACGTGTTGGCAGATCTGACCAGAGCCGCGGCCGCAGCTGGCTCTGAATGGCAGATGTCCGCAGCGTGGTTATGTTTTGTCTTGGCACCAGCCGTGCTCCCCCCTCCCTCCATTGCTAAAACTTCGTGTGGTAGTAGATTGCGTTGTACTACAACCCTCAGCTGGTGCAAAGCAGCTATTTTAGTTCTTCTATAGTAAGTTAGGCAGCAAACTGTACAGTCCTAAAATTGACCTAGAGAGGGACAAAAAAAAAGGCGAGACACTATTCCATATCTAACTAGGACACAGCTATTCAGCTATTTAGATAGGACAGGATAGGCAGAAAAAGTGCAGTCAGGATCCTGAATGTTTGACTTGGGTGTCCTAACGCTCCCAACTCTTTTTCCTCCCTCGCTCCTTCTCACTCCTTCCACAAAGTCTGCATTTTATTTATTGATTGGACGTACTTTACAGATCAGAGGGCTCTTCCCCTCACCCCCACCCCATCCAGCCCCCCGGCTCCTGCAGGAGGAGGAGTAAGAGGGGGAGGAGGCAAAGTGGGTGCATTACGAGCTGATTGTGCTCTTGCCCCGACCTCCAACAGCCTGATCTGCCTTTGAAGTTTTCCACCCCTCGACTTGAAGTGAGATCGATTACAGAAGAACAACAGGGACAAAGAATCTGCTGCTTTACGTGCAGCCACTTTCCCACGATCGGGGCAGCAAGCTCGACAGCAGCAAGAGATCACCGCTGTCCCTTATGCTCCTCCTTGCCACCATTCAGAAAACATGCAGCCCCCGCCCCGCTTCGCTTAGGAAAGCTGGGGGGGGGATTACAAAATTGAATCACGTTGGTTAAGAACAAAGCAACTAAAGGGCGAGTAGCACAGTCTCAGTCTTTGAAAGGAAACAGAAAAAAAAATCGGTGCTGAATATTGGGAATTGTGTGTTGGGGAGGGTGAATTTAAAGCGTAGATAAATTAAAAAACATGGATTAGTGGCAAAGTTTTGCGAGAGGCAAAGCAAGCGCCTCCTCTTCGGGTTGCTGCAGCGTTGGGGGCTCGGCGCAGGCACCGGGTACCGAGCCCGGCGGGGTCACAGCGCCCGGCAGCGTGGCCGCGGCGCTGGGGAAAGGGCTGCGGCCAGAGCCGCCCTCGAGAGCGGGGCAAACCTTTACCTTTGTGTCTGGTAAACGCGTGTGCGTGTGTGTGTGAGAGAGAGAGAGAGAGAAACTACCTCTGGGACAGTCTATAAACCGGGAGGGGAAGGAGGGCGGGGGGCGCCGGGAGAATTTTAAAGGGCAAAGCAAAGATGTTAAATGCCTTACCGAGGCGAGCGGAGCCGGCTCTGTCCAGCCCAGGGCCGGAGGTTCTAGACCTTGCCTTGCCACAGCCCGCGGGGATGCCCCTCCCCGGGCGCCTTGAGGGAGCCCCCAGCCCCGAAGCTCCTCCAGCTGGCCCCCGGGCCCTTGTGGCGGTTTTCCCCTCTGCCCGCCACCCGCCGGGGCAGGAGCCTCCCGGCCAGCGAGACCCGCCGCCTCGCCCACCCCGGCCAGCCTCAGGGGAGCGCTCACCGCCCCCCTGCCCCTGCCTCAGGACCTGCCAGCCCGGCTCGGCCCGCGGGGGGGGGGGGGGGGCGGGGACCGGGGGGCACGGACTTCTCTTCCCTCCCTTGCCCGCCAGGAGTGGGGAGAACTGTTGCTTAAACTCGGTTTGAACCCATGGCGCGCCGGCTGGCTTTTTCCAAGAAGAAAAACGCGGTTAATGTGTCACCGGGCATCCAGTCCATTCATAAAAAAAAAAAAAAAAAAAAAAAAGGAAAAAGGGAAGCGGCGGCAGGGCGCAGGGACCCCCAAAGAAGGCGGCTGCGGCGGGGGATTTCCTCCCCCTCCCGGCCGGCCGGGCTCCTCCTCCCCAGACTGCGCGGCGTCGGGGCGGCGGGCGCACGGGACGCGGACAATCAATAGCCACGGTCACAAATTACCGCAGGAAGTGTTAGCTGCGCACCAGCTCCTGAACAAGACCGATGGCCTCCCGCGGCTGCACAGCCACGAAGGGCTCACCCACCCTCCCTCCACCTCTCTCTTCACCCCCGGCCGGCGAATTCCGCCCGTTCAGGGGACCGGGCGGGGGTGGCGGGGCCGGGCGGTCGCGGTGTCACACACAAACCCACCCCGAGGGAGGACCGGGCCCAAGCCCAGGTGACATGGGGAGGTCGCCCACGGCCCCCAGCTGGGGCGCGGAGCTGGCTCAGGAGCCACCCGCACCCCCGGCGGACCCCGCGGACGATGACTAAGGCCCCTTGTCCCACGTGGGCGGCCACCGCGCCCCCTCCCCCGGCCGCGCCCGGCTGACACCGGGAGTGCTGACTCAGCGCCCGCCGCCCCGCAGGCTGCCCGGGCCCGCGCCCCCGCCTCGGCTGCCCAGGGAAGCGGTGGGGGCTGCCCGAGCCGTGCAGATCGCTACCGCCCCGGTCCCCCGCCGGACCACCCGGAGCTGAGCGCGTCCGGCTGAGGAGGGGCGGGCACCAGAAGCGCCGCAGCGCTTGAGGTGTTCCGTGAACGGAAGCGGGGTGGGGGTGTCTGGGTAGTAAATAAATCCCTAAGAAGCCGTGGTGGTGTGGGAGACTGGTGGGCAGTGGCTTCTGGGGATATTCCTGTCCCGCAAAGGCTTCGGTTGCTGCTTCCAGCTGCTTTCCTGGGCAACCTCGAGCTGCACCGCCGGGCACCGGGCCGTCCGGAAGCGGGGCCCCTCCTGCTGTCCCCTGCGCTGCCACCCAAGCCCTTGGAGCGCTTGGTGATGGCTTGAGGAAAAAGCTGCCATTTAAAAAGAAACTATTTCTGTTCCTTTTGGTTGCAAAAGTCCTGTCCTTACGTGGAGGGGAATTACCTGTTCCCTTTTGGGTTTTTCTTTTGGGTTGACTGTTTCTACATATGGAATGTTAAGCAGGTTTAATTTGATAATGTCTCTAAGTATTACAAAACCAGTATTTTCATGCTGTTAATTACATCAGCAAAGTGAGTAACAGTCCCACTTTAAATGTGTGCATTTATATAAGCATAATTATACCTCCCTGGTATGTGTGCACTCTGGTACATCTGTGTGTGTCACAACAGGTAACCAGGTCTTGCACAAAATCTGTTATGTTGTTTTATGTGAAGATGCATTATGGTTGTTTTAACTTCCAATAGAATAAAAGATACAATGTATATTATAAAATATATGATTATATATATCACATGCAATGTATATTAAATACATACATTACTGAAGATAGAAATATCACAAGTTAATTGAGTTGTAAAATACAAGCATACAGTTTGGAAAACACCTAAGTCAAGGGTGCCAGCTTAATCAAAATTCATCTTCCATCTTGGTGGCGGTCTTTTAATTAAACATTAACTTTTTTTTCCTCCTGCAGTTTCTTTCAACACATAAGATGTTTTTTTGTTAAACTCTTCAATAGTTTTGCTATCCTTCTCAAGCCTAGGGCTTCCTGTATTGGTAACTACATGCTATTCAAACCTCATATTGAACACAGAATATGCTCATGAGATTTTTCTGTTACTATTTTGTCATTATATCTTATTGTTAGGCACATATTAATAAAATTGCACAACATCCTTGTGGCTGTGCAGCAGCAGGAGGCCATCAAATAAGATTCCTGATCAATACTGAGCCATCCCAAGACCCAGAGTGCAACTACTTCACCTCAGTGCTCAAATTTGAGATCCTTTGCCCTCAATGGGGTTCCTCGTTCTCTCCAAAAGAAGATGCAGAATTGGCCCTTTGTGCCTTTAACTGCAGAGCTTTGAGGTCTATGTCACAGTAGCTTGGGGACTGGTACTAAATCCCCAGCTCAGGTGTTGCTAGTAGTAATAGCACAGCAGGACCTTGCTCAGCATAGATCAACCACCCAAGGTAGAGCTTAGCAAGGCTGATGCAAGTTTTAGAGCCCATGCTGAGCAGCTTGCTGCTGTGTGCCTCCTGACAGGAGACACGCTACCTCACTTAAGGTAAAACATGTTTTTTCTTCATTCTCAAGTCCCTTCACATATTATTCCTCTTCTCTGAGGCCAATGCAGCTATTTCAGTTGAGCAATTTGCTTCCTCTTCACCTGCTTTGCCGCTATGTTTTTCAAAATCACACGAAGATAACAAAACCGTATTTTCTCATTTTCATGGTAATGAGGTCATTTTAAATCTGTGAAGAAAGCTTGGACCACAAAAATATAAATACACCTATTACCTGTTTTGCATCATTGGATTGGTATCCTTGATCTGTCATTTGTTTCCACACACAGATATAAGTATACACATGGAAATAAATTCTGTAGTTGGAAAAAAAAGCCAATAAAACCTACTTTAAAAAAAATTAAGTGATATTGAAGACATTCAATATGCAGAACATTACCAAAAGTCTTGAACATGCTGTCACCACAACACCATTAGTCTACATCCTTAATGTATGTCCCTTAACATACATCTGTACTCAATGTACCTTGTAATTACCTCATTATGGTTAACTACTGCTGACCCCTGCGTGGAACATGTTAACATACTGAGCAACTGTGAAACAGTTAGGGAAAAGCAAGAGGAGACTTTTCAGAACAAACCTACAATTCCATTGACATGGTCTGGCCACAGAGTTAGCATCATGGGCTCTACTTCCATATTTAATTCATTTCCATTCCACAAGTATTTCTTTAATCAGCAAAACAACGACACAGCTGTTATGTGACAGATGAAGCAAGTCAGAAAAACTAACCGTATGTAATACAAGGACCAGGTAGTGATCAGATCTGGTATCTACAACTCAAAATGAAGTCCCTGAAATAATGTCAGAATTGTATTTACTTATTTAAACAAAATTCTTTATGGTACTGTTACAAGAAATAATTACCAAACTGGGCTTTACCGCTAAGAAACCACTTGTTGCTTTTCTCCCACCCCCACTTGCCTCAAATCCCAGGGCAGTGCTGTTGTACACAGTCCCACAACCTTGGGGAAAGAATAATGCATTCCTAACTCCGTTTCTATATCCTACAGCCACAGTTCCAACTCCTGGCTTTACCCGTGGCAGTGACAGAGCAAGCTGAAAACTTAGACACTGTTATGACGGATTCCAGTTATTCCAACTGCATCTCCAGGAACGCTTCCATCTCTACACCAAAACAAAATTATAGACTCCCTTCTAGTATAAATATGGGTTAATTTTCATGAGCAAAATTCCTCCATCTCTGCAGCCTCCAAAATTAATTATCCACCTCTTCTTCCTCCAAACATGATTTATCCTAGCTACATTCATTAACTGAGCAGCTATCTTAGTTGCCGTTGTTTCTTTAACTCTTCTCAACTTCTGCCTCCTATTGTTTCACCCCCCTCTTGTGAAGTAGTGAGTGGTGAGCAGGAGCATAGGACAGCTGGAAAGCAAAGTCCTGTGTACCTGGTCCATTAAAGAGATGAAGCTGGAGCACCTCTGGGTGGCAGGTGGGAGAAAGGAAATGATCAGTCATGGAACTGGTTCTAAAAACCCATATTTTCCTTTAAAACCCTTGAAAGGGTCTGAAATCCTCCAACCTATTTGGAAAACCATTAGGACTGGCAACTCTGCTAATGGTTCTCAATTGCTTGTCTTTCACTCTCTTGCCTCTTGTAATGTCACTGTTTCCCCTTGTGAGGAAGATTTCCAAGCCATACAACACCTGAGTTTCTAATGCTAAAAGAAAAATATAATTTTGTGGTTTCTTTAAGCATCATAAAAGAACACCAAAGACCACACACCAACAGAAAAGCTGCAGCATTAGCAGCTGGTGAGTCAAGGCAATGGTAGCTCTGATTAGCTCAAATGTCCTGCCCCGCTGCACCACTGCCACTGCTCAGGGAAGGAGAGAAACCAAGAAACAAGCAGGGCAAGGGAGGTGATTCTCCTCCTCTGCCCCCTTCTTGCGAGACCCACCTGGAGTACTGTGTCCAGCTCTGGGGCCTCCAACATAATGAGGACATAGAGGTTTTGGAGCAAGGAGGGCCGTGAAGATGCTCGGAGGCTGGAGTACCTCTCCTATGAAGACACACTGAGACAGTTGGTGTTGTTTAGCCTGGAGAAGACTCCAAGGAGACCTTACAGCAGCCTTCTAGCACCTAAAGAGGACAACAAGAGAGCTGGAGAGGGACTTTTCACATGGTCCTGAAGTGACGGGACAAGGGGGAATGGCTTTAAACTGAAAGTGGGTAGGTTTAGGTTAGATACTAGGAGGAAATTCTTGACTGTGAGGGTTGTGAGGCACAGGAACAGGTTGCTCAGAGAAGCTGTGTATGCCCTATCCTTGGAAGTGTTCAAGACCAGGTTGGATGCTGCTTTGAGCAACCTGGGATAGTGAAGTATGTCTCTGTCCATGGCAGGTGGCTTGGAATTACATGATCTCTAAGGTCCCTTCCAACCCAAACCATTGTATCATTGTAAACAGCACAACCCCTTCTCCTACAGAGACAGATCTTCCTTCTGCAAAAATCAGTTCTGTCTGGCTTCCTTTCTCTTCACTTACACAAAAGGGTGCCAGCCCAGTTTTGATCCCAGTAATGCCCTAGAAAATTGGAGAGAAAAGGTCGTTACAGGTATAACACACAGTTGGCTGTTGGAGAAGGTGTAGGAACTAAACTCATCTCAAATTTAGGAGCTGGGAGTGGGGGCAACCACCTTTCTGCCACCCCTGTGCTCCCTCCCCAGCATTTTCTAGGAGCGGTGAGCTGGACACAGCTTCCATGTGAAGGGAATCACTGCAGATTCAGCTGGAGAAAGAGGAAGATGTGGACTGGGCCAGACTGGCATCAATCACCAGGAACATATACATTAAGGAAAAGCTGTGAGTTCTCAACAGTGTCAGATTGTAGCCCATGATTTCTGCATTGCGTTTCTTTTTTACAAGAGCTTTTCCAGAGGAGGTCACGATTACTTTGCTCACTATAAATGAGCAGGGTAGGGCTGTTATTACCATGCATGCATCCTGCAGGAGGGCAGGAAGTGTTAAAACAGGAAGGTGGGCCCAAAGAAAAGGCTCTAAATGACCATATTTAAAAATTTTCCATCTCACAAGTTTCTTGGACTCTGACTCTTGATGTTTTCCTTTTTGTTAGGGAGACAGGGGGTCAGTAGCTCTGTGCACAGTGTTTGAAATAAATCAGTTTCTCCAAATTCAAACTCAAATTCAGTATCTCCAGCAGCAAGTCCCTAACTAAAAGTCATGACCAGAAGTGGGGTCACAAAAGTGTAAAGTGAAGTTACAAGCTTGGCAGAAATGAAATTATTTAAGCAGCATCTGGGGCTGCAAGCCCATCAGAAGTGAAACTATAATGTTTAGTATTTTCCATTACTTGTGCACTTTTTCTGAAGCTCCGGCTCCTGGAGCCCAGTGATCTTCTACTTACATGTAGAGATAAGGGAGCAAAGAAAAAAACTATGAAAAAGTGAGATAAATGTGTTCTTATGGCTTTGAAGGAATCACCTGGGGTGAAAAGGTTGTATTGGGTTTGATTTTTCTTAATTTTCAATGGATTTATTTTTCTTAAGTCATTCAGTACTGACAGTGCTAAGTGGAAAAGCTCCTCCCAGGACAGGTACCACCTTAACAATTTGTGCAACTTTGTCACCTCTTACACATTACTCTGTCCACCTTTAAGACTAAAGCTCAAATGTTCTAGGGTGGCAATGCATCTATTTTTGTTACGGCAAATCATTCACTGCAAAGACAAAAGCCTTGAGTATAGCTGTCTCAAAGGCGATATAGTACATATTTATTGCAGTACCTTTCTAAATCACGATAAAAATTGAATTAATTTGTCTTTATTTTTTGCTGCTGCAATGGCATAGAAACTCATAGCTGTACCTGAAGAAAGAAGTGATGTTTGAAAGAAGTTAGAGAATTACTGATGCTGAGACTTGTGTCCTTTTATGTCATTAGTTTCTTCACAAAGCTGAGTCTCTTTGGCCTTTGGTTTCCTCATGTATCAAACGGAATAATTTATAATTTACCTGACAGCAGCTATGAAATAATTAACATTTGTAAATAGTTTCAAAATCCCATTGGATTTTGAATATCAAAAGAGTGCAATATATTTATGATCTCTGAAAGTATAGATCACAGAATCAAGATTGGAAGAGACCTTCGAGATCATGTAGTCCAACCATCAACCGAGCACTACCATAATCACCCGTAAACCATAACCCTCCACACATGAGTGCCACATCCTGATGCCTCTTGAACACTTCCAGAGACAGTGACTCCGCCACATCCCTGGACAACTTATTCCAATGCCTGACCACTCTACCAGTGAAATTTTGTTATCTAGTATCTAACCTGAACCTCCCCAGTGGCAACTTAGGGCTATTTCCTCTCATTCTATCACTTGAGACATGGCAGAAGAGACCAATCCCCACCTTGCTACAGCCTCTTTTCAGGTAGTTATAGAGAGCAAGGAGATCTCCCCTGAGCCTCCTTTTCTCCAGGCTTCCCCCAGCTCTCTCAGCCTCTCCTCATGACTCATTCTCTAGACCCTTCACCAGCTCCGTTGCCTTTCTCTGGACGTGCTCCTGCACATCAATGTTCTTCTTGTAGTGAGGCGCCCAAAACTGAACACAGAACTCAAGGTGCAGATTCACCAGTGCTGAGTACAGGGGGACAATAACTGCCCTGGTCCTGCTGACCACACTATTCTTGATACAGGCCAATATGCCATGTGTCACCTGGGCACACTACTGGCTCATATCCAGCCAGTTGTTAACCAGCACCCCAAGTTCCTTTCTGCTGAACAGCTCTCAAGCCACTCTTCCCTAAGTCTGTAGCATGGCATTGTTGTGACCCAAATGCAAGACCTGATGTGGAAAAAAATTGTGTTATTTTACTACCAGCCACTTTTTGTTAGAATTTTTGTGAATAAAATACCATCTTTGCATCAAATTACTTGGTTTGAGTAGTAGGCTTTTTCAACTCTTCCCATTTTTTAAGGTATGCTCTATGTCTGGTTTTGCCCCAAAGTAAATGTGTATGGGTGAATGATGAAATCCTTGAAACTTTTAAATGGAAATTATGAGACAGTATGAGCTATCATAGCATCTCCATATATGTAATGTTTTGTGATGTGTGTGTATGTGAGTATTTCCTTAGTGTTCAGAATGACTAGCTATTATGCCCAAAATAGCCTTTGTACTTTACTTATGTGTTTTTTTTCTTGACAGTCACACTGAGTCTTTGTAGTCAAAATTTCCTAGCCAGTCATGCAATCAAGTACAGATCAGCTGTGTTCACACTGCCAAAGACAGCTTGTACCACAAAGGCTCTTCAGCTTAGCTCCTTCTCACAACTTCCTAAGAACAGCTTCATAAAGAAGGCTTTACGTAGATGTTTTGCCTATTACCAAGACCACACTTTCCAGTAATATAACCTGCCTTTCTCTGAAAAGCTAGCCAGGGAGGGGTTACCCAATTGTCTTTGGAGGTGAAGGGGGAGAAATCCAGAAGCGAAGATTTCTTATCACCCACCATTATTTTCCCAGGGGGTGCACAAACCTCTCTCTCTCCATCCAAAACAAGCAATCTACCAAATACCAAAGAGACAATTTTTGCTTCTCCATGATGTTCTGGCCAATGGTGATGCTTTACCCTTGGTTTTTTTCAGCTCCTGGGGCTTGCTTCCCTCATTTGCAAGTCTGGGAAGGTTGAGAGTAAGGCTTTAGCAGAGACACAGGTCATGACTCCAGCCTCTGGGAAGATGGATCTTTGGGGAGCCAGGGAGAAAACTGGTGTGAGACCTGTGAGCACCTGGTCCGTAGGTGGGATCCAGGCAGGAAGCACTGTGCCCACCTACGTCTCAGAGGTGCCTCTGGACAGAGCAAAGGGGGGCCAGAGCCACTGACAGAAATAACTTCTGTTTCTCTGTGCCTTACATTTGGTGGTAGTAGATGTAGGAATTAGTTGAACAGACAGCAAAAGGCCAGTGCTGCCTGGCTTCAGCGGAGCGTGTTTGCACCCCAATCAATACAGCCCCCAAACAACAAAAGAGTGGTTTGGTAATAATTAGACTTTCCACAAATATGATTTGTTTGTCTTGAAACAAACCACATCCCATTTAAAATCCAAAATGGCTTAGATTTTTTTGTAAAGAAACTTATAATAATAAACCCCCAAATGGGTATTATTCCTGTTTGTAAGAAAGTGGTTCTAGAAATCACCTTTCAAACAAAGGAAACACTGACTTGTTATACAGAATTAACTGGAAAAAGTTACTGATTGTCCAGTCAGCCATTCGGGGGTGTGTGTGAGGGGGATGTTTAAATATAGAAATAGTCATAACTACCATGACTTCTAAAATTAAAAAGAAAAAAGAGAAAAACAAACAAAAATTTACAGTGTCAGTGAAGTTATTCACTGGAAAGTGAGGATAATCCATGCTCATAAAAAGCAGAAAATAACTTCATGCAGTTGACAGTTTTATTATAGGAACATAGGAAAATGGTGACAGAAAATGGTATTTTGATGCTGATTGTTTTATTTGTGCCTCTTTCTCTATGTTTTCTTTTCACACATCTGGGCATTTAATACACCCTGTCAAGTAATAAGCAAATGGAATGGTGTGAATTAATTCTCTTTCATTTAAATGTGCATCTTAATTAAGTTTATTGGTAGGAGAATTGACATCTTGAAAAATTATTTTCATTTAAGAGATGTTAAATTTAAAGATGAAATTTAAAGAATATCAAGTAGGAATGGCATTTGTTTTCCTTAACTGACTGGGAGACATAAAAATGCATATCCCATTGACTTTTAAAAGACCTAAAAATTAAAATAAATTAAAATAATTAAAGAACCGTATTAATTTAAACTATTACTTTTTAAAGTACTGAATCTGTCAATAGAAACAAAACCCAAAGTGGTAGCTATTATTAAAAGTGTATTCCACGGGGACAATTACAGATTTCTATTCCTAAAAAAAGAAAACTTTTAAAGAAGAGTTAATGGAAGGCATGGTTTATTATTTTTGAGGGTGGAAGGAGACTTGGTCACTGATTTTTGTTTTATTTTTATTTAGTTTTAAATAGAACCCTCTAAATATTTTTCACACAGATAAACTGGTAACATGGAAGTATTTGCTGGCTTTATGAAAGACCAAAAAGATTGACTTTTCCTCTGGCATAGCTTCATCGTTAGTAAAAACAAAACAAAACACACACACTAAAAAAGCTATTATTTCACCAGCTTGGGTTTGGTGAGTGCCTGTTGAGTAGCACAGCAGAGAAAGGTCAAAGTTTATATTGAGCTGGATGCTTTGTGGGGTCTCTGAATTATGCACCAGGGCTTGAGCTGTCCTTTCCTTGCACATCCCTTGCCCCTGCTGCCTTGCTTCCTGCTCCTGCTTGCCTCAGCCCTGAGAGGAGAGGAGAGGAGAGGAGAGGAGAGGAGAGGAGAGGAGAGGAGCTGGTTTTGACCCAGGATAAGCATCACTACTTGCCATAGTGGGTGTTTGTCACAGGAGAGAATGTGGTGCTGGGGGATGGGGCGGATGAAGGCAGTTTAGAAGGGAAACAAAACTGGAGGGAAATGAGTTCTTGTAAAATAAAAGTTGAGTGTCTTAAGATATAATAAGTAAAATAGTCCTTCTCCAGATATAGAGAAAAAGCACACCAGCACAGTGGATAGCAGAGAAGCTATGGAAACATGGATTAAACCTTTAAAAGGAGAAAGAAAAAGAGGAATTAAAAAAAGCTCCAAAGATCCTTTCTTTTCCAAAGGTGAGCAAAAGGCAGTGTCAGACACAGCAAAGCATCTTCCCTCTGTGTGCCTTTTATTCCATTCCCAGAATCTGTGTTTCCTGAGTTTCTCATTTTGAGCCACTGGGGGCCGAGGAGGGGGTAGAGGAAGAGGAGGCAGCTGGGTCACTGCTCCAGACTGCTCAACCTGAGCCTGGTCCCATCTGTGGGGCTGCCCCTCCACGCTGACCCCTGTGGAGGCACACAGGGTCCCAGCCACACAGTGAAAAGGTAAATTTAACCAGCTGCTTCTCAGGAGGGCTCCGTCTGGCTGGCAACACATACACCACATGCCTACTGACATGGTCTCCAAAACCAAAACAGCAGAGGAAGGGGTAGGTATAACAGGTATAAAATTCTCACAGGCTTGAGACAGAAGAGCACCATCTTCTGATCCTCTTCTCTAGAAGTGTTTACTCATTCTGAATTCACTGGTGAGTGGATAACATATAGACATGGCTGGTCCCATTTAGTAACCAGGGCTCTGCCCACCCCACAGTAAGGAAGCCAAAGTCTTTCCCTGGTGACTCCTGATCCTGACTAGGCTGGAGTTTGGATGGCAGGAGGTGGTCATAAGTCCCATCACAGTAAGGAAGAGATTAAACCTAAGTATCCCAGCCTTAGGTAAATGATCTAACCTCTGTTGTGTTAACCGTAACATATTGGTGCCCTGGCTTAGTAACCAATCTCCAGCAGAAGAGAAGACCTCCTTGTGTTTCTGGAGTCAGCGTGAGAGCAGCCTCTCCAGGGTTACAGGATGCTGTGCTGGCCTCTCGCAGCTCTCCACTGGGCTGACAAGCTGTGTGGGGTCCCCAGGGAAGCAACTGCTTCCTTGGAGCAGAAGCAGCAGCAAACATCGTAGCTGAGAGGTGATTTGGATTGCGCTCTGGAGTCAGGAGCTTAAAAACAAAACACTATAGTGAGCAACTCTTGGGTACCTTTTTTTTTTTTCCCCTCTGGACCCATGTATGCAGTTTTGAAAAGGCTTTTGAAGTTGGCTCAGTCCTGTTTTAACCAGCATATTTTTAAACAAACCTTTGTACTTTGTATCCATGGTGAAAATGATTAAAATCACCACTAGTTAGTTGTGGCTGTGCATGGGACTGACCACGATTACTGAAACAGAACAAGACCTAAGGCTGCTAGAAGTTGCCCCTCTAACTAAAACTTTAACTACTTATTTAAACAGTTTTTGTTTATTTTGATGATAATGATGTCCTGGTATCAGCAGAAAGAGCACAAGTCTTGTTTCTATTTTTGTAAGACAAATACCTGCTTCAGCTGAGCTACAGGACAGCAAAATAGCTATATTGTAACCTCCTTGATGGCACACAGAGTGTCTTCTGTGCCCAGCATTCTTTAAGCACAAAATTTAAACTGGTTTACTTAGTAAATAGGGTGTATTGGAGGCTTTTATTAATTTATATTTGTGGCAAGGTGCAGTTGGAGACTCATTACCTTAGATGTAGGATGGAGTCAAGCAGAGATGAAGACACTGGTTCTTCCTTCCTCCTCCTCCCCCTCCTGAGCTTTGCATGTCTTGAACTGCTGCCTAACTAGGCTTGGGACCTCAGGCCTGTTTTCTTGTCTCAGAAATTAATTCCACCACTGTAAGCATCTTTAGATCACATTGCAAGGGCTATTGTATGAATATGCATTAATTCAATTAGCTTACTTGTCATGTAGCTATTGTGTACAGATAAGCAGTGGGCTTGTACATTTAACCTTTAACACTGTCATGTGTTATGATTTGGATTTTTAATGGCTCAAATGTCTCCTCTTTTAATAAAAGCATTGGTGGCTGTAATGTTTTTAACTTGAGTGTAACCCCAAATAAAATTTTGTTGCAGATTACCTAGTGCACATGAACAGATACAAAGCAATGGAGGTCACTTACATCACCTTAGTCTGGAACACGAGTATAGCTCATGAAATACCATCCAGTCCCCAGCTTCTGGCACTCATGGCTGCACTGAAGCATATTTGCCGCTCAGATTTGCCAGGGCAACATTCCCAAGTCTTCTGTCTTTAAGAGCATCTTTTAATCTTTAACTCTTTTGTAGTCTTCTTGAGTGACATATGGCAAATCATTTTACCTTTTCCTTCTCCTTTTTCCTGAACTACCCAGTGAGGATAGCATTCAACCTCTGAGGACTGTAGGAGACTAAATTCTTTAGCGATGTCAAGGTGCTCTGAGATGCGTGGGCAGTAAGTCCAAAGCATATTTAAAATTGAAGAAATGTCTGATTCCATCTCCAGCTGTTTGCTGTGGCTTCTCTGACTCCTAAAAAATTGTTGCCATAGAGACTTTAAAAGCTGCTGCTTTTGGCCCTTGCTTTTATCATCACTGTACTTTTTTCATGTCATGGTTCAGATTTACACCTTTTCTTTAATCAGATTTCCTCTAGCAAAACACAGCTTTTTCTTCAACTTCTCTACTCATGAAGAAAGAGTGCCTTGCATTTGCTTGCATATAAACTTTCTGCAATTTTCTTTGGTTTTATTTGACTGTTTAAAGTTGACTAGATGGCTTTTATGAAAATTTTTTTTGTATTTTACCACATATTACGTTTTTGTATTTTACCACAATTCTGAAGTGATGACAAAGGACATTTCAAGTACAACAAAAACCCAGGAGGATTCAAGTTTCATTCACCTTCCTAAAAAATTATGATGTATGCCATTAATGTTTTTTCCCCACAGTGTTTGCTAGTAAAAAAAAAAAAAATCCTCTTAAGAAGATAAAGTAAAAAAATTACATTTATAGTGCATGAGCTTTCCTTTTATTTTTGCAAATGCACTTTCCAACAGAGCTCAATCTATTCGTAATTACTCAACACTACAGAATCTCTCCTTGGGCAGAAGATTAGATAATAAAGTGTCTATGACAAGCACCAATCCTTAAAAGGGCCAGAGAAACAGCACCTAAGATATCAGTAAGAGCAAAAATTCTACTTGAAAGAATACACTGGTGTTTCTACTTACTAACTTATCAGCTTTGCTTAAATTAACTATGACTGAAGTATGCTCTACCCTTTTCCTCAATTAACTTTTCATTCATTCACAAATTCGTTGGGCCTCACCCTGGAATGAGACCCTTCATTCTTCAAAGAGCCAGGGTGACCTGCTACAGTTTCCAACTAATCAGAGAAACAAAAAAAGGCTGAGATTAAACCCCAGGGAAGCCAGGCGATGTTGGAATTCACTTGCAAGAGTAAACATTGTCACTTACAACAAGCAGATCTGCAGATATTTAACAAACCCCAGGGTGCTCTATACAATGAAGATTTCCGCATTTGATTGCCATCTTCTCTGCCAGAGGAGTTTTCTTAGGTCTTTATCTAATCAAAAAGTTATCTGGTGTGTTAGACAAAAGAAACTTTCAGCACACTTATAAGGGTTTAGACAACGCTCTATGTCCCTGTCCATCGCAGTCAGCTCTGATATTGTTAATCACAAAAATCACATTAAAATCATAATTCAAACAAAATTTGAGACATAATCTATGTGTGCAATAGGTCAATTTATGTGTGACCTTTATTTTTTGGTAAGGAAAAAAGAAACCCACTTAGAATTTATTGTGGTTAATGCTACTATTTCTGCAAAAGCCTTGTAAGAACTTAGCATTAATTATCCTTTTACAGAAAATATTTTTTCAGATGTCTTTTCATTAGCAAGAGTGGGAATTGTGCACTGACTGAATACTCAGAGTTAAATTGACACCAGTGTTACAAATATCCTGAGAAAATAAAAATATGGCTCTGGAGTCAGAAAGCTGGTAAGACTTAAGAAAAAATTTATCTGACCTGCAGGGATGATGGAATCTCCCTCTGCTGTTGATTGTGGTTTTCATTTTACTCAGCAGAACGTTCAGTTTGGTCAGAGCTACCTGGAAGATGACCATCAAAAAGTGTCTGTCAAAAAAAGATCTAAAAGGAGAAAAATTATCAGCAAACATGGGTATGGGCAGTGAATTTTTTTTCATAACTACTATGTTCATACAAGAAAGGAGATAAAACAAGGGAGCAAGAAACATGAAATAGAATGTGCTAACCATGCATTACATATGTCAAGAAGAATGAAAACAGGACAAAAGAGGTGATCAGATCAATGGGTTCCATGCCAGAATCATCACAACACACATAAACACATCTTCAGTGATTGTTTTGACTCCCTTTAACAATAAGACATTTTTTCCTATTGCCTTTGCTGTACTCTGGAGAAACAATGGAAAATGAATAAGTCAGTAAACTGAAAGACAGAGATGGAGAAAATGGACAAGCTTCCTTGGACAGAAAAGTCTGTGTGTCCCAAACTCTTCTGGGATGTTTAGATGCAGATTAAGAGAAAAGTCTACAGTGTGAGGAAATGGGATTGCTTGTGTAAGTGTGCAGTAGCTTTTGTTTTATGTCTGTATCTTTAAAGAACAACAAAAAATATGTATGTAGGTATGAATGCATGTATGAATCTATCTATCTATCTATCTATCTATCTATCTATCTATCTTTCTGCTTACCTGCCCACTTACCTACCTACCTTGCTGTAGCAGTGAATAAGAAGAGCATTGCTTAATGCTTTGTAGGGTGAAGTAGGGTGTTCGTTTTTGTTATTTGTAAGACCAACCAAGGTAGCTAGGCAAAAGAGAACAGAAGTGAGGTTCAAAAGAGTCTCCTTCAAGACAGATGGCTGCTGGAAGTGGATTGGGCCCTCCCAGAAGCTGTTGTCTGCAGTGGGTCACCTAAACTCTCCTGCAAGTCCTTCCACTGGTAGAACTGGGGAGTGCTAAACAGATGGTGGGAAGTATGAAGCAGGCAGAGATGATGGATTCTTTGGTCAGCACAATTATATCTGAAAGTGGATGTCTGCCAACCACCTTCACTGCACTGAGAAAATGAAAACTGCAGCAACTCTGTGACTGAGGCAGACGACTTACCTTCCATTTTAGCACAGCTTGGGTAGTCGCAATAAAATTTTAAATGGCAGTTCGACACTGGGGTTTGCTTCTTAAAACGCAACACAAATGGAACCTGTGGTTCCTCCAGAACAACAGCATAGGTCCTGATCTCATGTAAGAGTGTTAACTCTGCTCCTGCTAATCTAATCATCCATAGACTGTAGTGGTAGTGGTAAAAAGCCCCAAGGGAATAAATAAGGACTACTGTGCTGAACGAGAGTTTGTACAGGCTTTGCACTTTTTGCAATATATGTTGACATTTAGGATGAAAATTAACAGGATAGTTGTCTCCATGCAAGCAGCAAACATGTCTCAGACTGCACATTTTCACAACTGACTTGTAAATCGGTTTCAAGAGTGCATTAGCAGAGACATATTAAAACCGCTATTGTTTCAGCCCTTTTATTCTTTCTTGTTTAAAATTTTATGAAAGATTTAAAATTGCCTTCCTTTGACTTCAGTTAACCTAGTTACTCCGTATTTCTCCATACAGGTTGTGGAAAGCAGGACTTTATGAGAAATTCAAACTGTGCATGAAGAGTCTGTTAACAAATACATAGTGCCAAATTATTATGTACACAGGACCTCTGCAGTAAAAACAAAGGGAATGTATGGCTGGGAAGAGGAATAGATTTTGCAGGGAATGTGTATTCCCAAAGGAAGTGGTAACTTCCATAAACTCCTGAAAACCCGTTTTCCATACCCGCCACTCTCACCACCTTCTTCATATAAACTGGGGTGTTCAGTAAGACATAGTTTTCTGGCCCACTATGCCATGCTATTATGGCTGAACAAGTTGGGTGAAAAACAGCCATGTGAAATTTTCACAGCGCAGCACACACCAATACAAAGCCTTGCCTTGGTTTCAAATTTCTTCACCAATCCCAAATGCAGACAAGCTTTATTGAAAGGCTTGTTAAGGTTCACAGACCACAGGATGAGTTTGTGGGTGTGCCAAAGAAAAGGTCTGAAAGAGCAAACAGAAACTGGGAGCAGATCTACTTTGGGCTTTGCCATGGGCTGTCTGTGGGTCTTGGTCAGCTTATCCTCCTTCTCCTCTGTGTCTCAAATTGCACTGCATGAGTAATGCTGCTGAACTCCCTGTGTCCCCAGAGCATCAGGAGGATGAATGGCTGGGAAGCCCTTTAGATTAGTGGAGTGTTAAACTAGGACTAGAGCTGGCTGTAGACTTCCCAGTAGAGCTGTAACAGCAAAGCTCCAACAGACACCCAGCTGGAGAACCCTTTTTCTGGTTTGCAGAAATCATCATGAGGAAAATACAAAATATTTTCCTGAAGATAATTTCTTTGACTTCTAGTGTGCACCTTTTCATGGATTTTGCCTGGATACCTGTGGCTGCTATTCCACTTCCTCTAAGGCAAAGGAAATAATTGTATAATTGTAAAATGCATTTTATCAATTCGATTCTCCTCCTCATTCCACCAGAGTGGAGGGCAGAAGAGAGGGAGGTTGAGCGAGCAGCTATGCAGCATTTCATCTCCAGTTGGGCTTAAAACCACAACAACGGAGCAGGACATTGGAAGGACAGAGCTTTGGGTTCACCAGCAAGAAGCAGGCAGAGCAGGCAGCTTTGCTCCCATGTTCACAGGCAGACTGGTGTGTGTACGTGCATGGGGGAAGATTCCTATTTGTTGTGCTACAGCTCCTTACAAATTATCATGAAGTCACTAGCAGGAATCAGTCTGTTAGGAAAGTTGTGAACCTGGGTTCAGTTTTATTAGGGTCATTTATCATTTTAGCAATTACTTTACCAAGAAGCATGTAAGAAAATATGCTGACAAAGAAACAAAGAAAAACAACAGGGTAAACATGAACAACACAGTTAATACTTATAAAAAAAAAAATCCAAATACTGATGTTTTCATTCAGGTAGAACTATGCTGCTCTGGATCACATATCTATAATTTCATGAAAAAACAGCATGGCATGAAAAGCAAGTCCACTGACTTCAGAGAACACTTCGTTGTAAATATCAGTAAACACACTGATCTGTTTGTTAATCTATGTAGCTGTTTGGAGAAACGCAGCTATTTAAAAATGTAAGATTGTGCTAAAAGTATTCAGGTGTGCTACAAGTAATCATATATAATAAGGTATCTCCCTATGACTCTGTATTTAATCAAGCACCTTGCTTGCACAAGCACTTTGCTGTTTAAATTCCATTATTGCCTTTTAGTGGAGCTATGTGGTTTTTGACCATGTTATTAGAAGTTTTTAACATATCTTGTTGTTTTGTCTATAAGCTTCATTTTTATATTGCAAGTCTGCAAAGCCCTACCCACAAATTCCTGGTATCAGCCAGAGGGAAGAGAGCTTTTTCATGTCTGTAAAAGAATTTTATTGGGTATTAAGAAAACTTGCTGCAGCCACATTCATTGTGGGGTGATGAAATCAGAGGCTTTGTGACAATCCCAGTGAAGTGTCAAGATATTGATTACACTGAGCAATTTTGGCCAAATTTCATTTTGCAGCAGCCACAGCAAATGCTGTCCAATACACTCAAAAAGGGATTTTCTGCTGTGTATGTCTAGACATACAGTCTAGAGGGGTAGAGAAATAATGGATACAATATCTGCAGCCAAGCAGTAGGAAACAGGGAGGTCTCTATTATCTTTACTTCATATTGGATGAAGTGAGTCTGCTGCAGGTTAAGATTGTTGAATTACAGTGGATATTGTTCTGATATAGAGCTCCATATCATAAAAAAAAAAATTTAAAAAAGAGCCAAAATCAAGACTATCAGCTACACATAGGGCCACAAAAATGATCAGAGGGATGGAACACCTCTCCTATGAACACAGGCTGAGAGAGTTGGGATTGCTCAGACTGAGGAAGGGAAGGCTCCAAGGAGACCATAGAGCAGCTTTCCAGTATGTAAAGGGGGCTTATAAGACAGATGGGGACAAATTTTTTAAGTAAGGCCAGTTGCAATAGGACAAGGGGTGGTTGTTCTAAACTAAAAGAGAGTAGATTCAGACTAGATATGAGAAAGACATTTTCTACAGCGCGGATGGTGGAAAACTGGCACAGTTTGCCCAGAGAGGTAGTGGATGCCCCATTCCTTGAAATATTCAAGGTCAGGCTGGATGGGGCTCTGAGCAACCTGCTCTAGATGAAACTGTCCCTGCTCATTCCAGAGAGTTGGACTAGATGTCTTTAAAGGTCCTTTCCAAGCCAAACTATTGTACAGTTCAGTATTTTCCCAAATTAGGGGTACCTCCAGCTTTTTGATACATGCATATGATTCTCAGCATTTCTGGGGGGAAGAATTCATTCCAAAATGTGTGAGCAGAAGCCAGAAGGTGTGAAAGGACTCGTTTTTGTGGGAACTAGACATGGCCTGGGCCAATGAATTTCTTCTGCTTAAGGTGAGAAAGATCAGAGGCCATGTGACAATCATAGCAAAATGTAAAGCCCATTTATTGAATCTATCCTCATTAGAAGCTTCAGGTACCATTTCAGTGTTACTGGCTCACATACATGTGCACATGAGTGCACCTGCACACACACACTTTCAAACACATCCCCATTTATCCTGCAGAAAAAAAAAAAACCATAGGACACCATTACCTGTAATTTTCAAGTTTGAATACCTGGACAAAAATAATCATTAGGGTTATAATGCATATGCAGGATAGCTTCCAAAGTGGAAGGTTTGCTATGAACAGATCCAGCATTCACTTTATAGCTCTTCCTCAAAACTTCACTGTTTCTCTGTTTTTATCACCACTAAATACCTTGTAAAGATAATGAATCTAATTGTATTATTATTTACAATATCTGTATGATACCACTTAGGAAAAAGTTGCTGTTTATGCCTTCTGTTTTTACATTTCAGGATAGGTGATATGTGCTGATTAAATATGATGACATGTGCAAAACTTGTCAAATTAGGTGAGGTACATCAAGTATATTGCTTTACAGAAGATTTTTTTTAATACACCATACTTCTTTACCATTTTCTGAAAATACAAGTATATTTTCCAAATTCATACATTTTATCTCAACATAAATCTGTCTGGAAGATGAGTCTTGCAGATTTATCCCCTGTGTATCAATAAGGAAACTGAGAAACAGGCCTAGGTCTTTGCTGTTGTAATTCTTACTTGCAATCTAAAAAAGTCCTAAGGTTCCCATGGAAAAGACATACATGGAAGAACTTTAAGTAAGTTACATATTTATATTATGCCCTTTACTTGCAAACTTCATACTGATTAATTCACTCACTGACTGACTGTGATTTTTTATGAGCTGTAGAAATTTTCTAGGACTGTGATATAGCTGTGACACTTTGAAGCCATAAAACCCAATCCTCTGCCTTGTGTCATGGGTTCTCCGGGTGTGATAACCACATGTTAAACACACACTTAACCTCCCAACAGTGCATGTCACAAGGCCACTAACATGTGCATGTGCCCCAACGGAGCTTCGAAGAAGAGGAGGGAGGCAGGATTACAGTACTGCCGCTGCTAATGATTGCTTTCCAAATAGGTCTGTGGTCATTGGCTGGGCAAGGCTGGAAAACTTCTAGTGTAGTTGTTTAGACTACTTGACGGGCTGATATATAGGGACTTCTTTGTACAGTGCTGCGAGTGTCTTCATACTGATGTGGAATAGGACTCAATGCTTTTCTTGGGGAGGGGGGAGCTGGTGCTTTATTTTAGCTGGGAGAAACATTAAAGTCTTTCAATCTGACCGATTGTAACTGGAACTCGCGGTCGGGGGTGGGAATGGGGTGCCGAGGATCTCGGCTCGACCCGCGGAGGGGCGCGGGCGGCAGGTCAGCGCGCGCCTCCTCAGGCTCTTGATTATGTCTCGGGAGCCTCCCGAGGACCCCACAGCGCATCCCCCGGGGCTGGACGCCGAGTTCCTGCAGCGGCAGCCGGGGTCACCTGGGGAACAAGGTGCGGGCGCGGCGCTGGCGGCCCGGCGGGGGCTGCGGGGGCTGCAGGCGGCTCGTCCCGGTGGGGGCCGGCGGGGC
>NW_024580671.1:10082097-10230544 GCF_017639235.1 Corvus kubaryi
CGAGCCACACGGGCCGCGGCCGCCGCGCCCGCCGGGAACATCCTGTAAAAACCGCGTTTCAAATTCGCCCGCCACCACAGGCTGGAACCTGCAGGTCCTGCCCACTTCGTTCCAGGTTTTGTTTAAGACAGACTGCAGTGAGGCGGGAACGTCTTGGTAGGAGGGGTCTGCTCCGGAGAGTGGGAGTATACGGATGCACGTGCCCGTATTACGTTCCGTGTGTGTTTGTGTGGGCACAGACAGGGCATGGTGGTCACACAGAATCTCGGAGTCACGGGGTGCTTTGGGTTGGTAGGGGCCTTAAAGATCATCTAGTTCCAATCCCACTGCCATGGGCAGAGACACCTTCCACTGGACCAGGTTGCTCAAAGCTCCACCCAGCCTGGCCTTGAACACTTCCGGAGACGGGACATCCACAGCTGCTCTGGGCAACATAAGGACTGTCTACGCATAAAAAGAAACAGAATAAATGCACACACACACAAAAGGGTGTATGCTGAGCTACTTACCTCGTAACTACATCACCAGTATTAAAAAGCAGCCATAACCATCTCTTTGCTGTAATAAACACAGCAGGTTTAAACAAATACACAAACTCAGAAGCCTAGAAAATACGAAATAAAATTATGGGGGAAAAGCATTTGTGATAGTTGTCAGCAGCATCACAAATTCCCCATGCACACTGGAGGTTTTGCTAAGTCTTGAATGAATAAGGTTGCCACACTTCCTGATTTGCTCGTTATCCTTGTCAGAGCAATGCTGTCTTAATGCTGTTCTCCAAAGACATAAATAATGATAACTATTTTTATTTTTAAATTTTTTTTTACTTGTAGACACCAAAAATGATTTCTGGAAGGCCACTGTGATTTGCAAGCAAGCAAATATAGTAGCAGAAAACTTATATAATATATATATATGTATGTATATGTATGTTCCAGTAGAAAGAATGCTTCATTTTCCATCAAATCTTTGCCAGAGGGGATGAGTTCACTGCATCAAGAGATTTCCAGAATTTCTAAAAATTCTGGATTAATCTTATCTGCAGAATACACACAATCACCCCCTTCCTTCTTTGTACTCATAACTGTTTTCTCACATTCTTTGCCTCACAGCTGCAGTGCTGATAATTTATCGTCCCAGTTGCCTCCCTCATCCTACTTGATCTGAGTCTTCTTCAAAGCCAAAGGAATGAGCTGTTGGATGGGGTGTGATACAGGCAGCATGTGAACAAGGGGGGGTGAGGGTGAGCTTCAGCTTCTCTTTGGTCATGAGTTCATGAGCCTAGTAAAGCTGATGAGCAGGGTAACCAGAGAAAGTGGAGATTATAAAAAATAACCTTTGAGATGAGGCCAGATCATCTTTGATGTAAGGCAAATTTGTATGGCTTTGTTTCTCTAAGCTTGCACTAAAACAGACCTAGCTGGCAGTGGGAGACTGAGTGGAGGAGTTGCCTGAGTGGTGCTGAGGGGGCAGAGTGATGTTTCTTGCTGCTGTCTCAGTGCAAATGTCGTAAGGGTGAATCTGAAAGCAGTTTGGTATCTCCATGATCCAGGTGCAGGAGCAGCCCCTTGGAAATATTCTAAGTGTTGGCACAAATGGCAGCAGCCTCTAAGCTGCTCCAGCGTGTGCCACAAGACTGTTCAGCAGTGCGTGGGTCAGCTGCTGGGGTGACAGAAAGGTGTGCTTAAGTTGTACTCTGGGTGAGCAAAGATCAGGGCCAAATCGTGCTATTAGACAAATATACAAACTGGATTCACTCACATGTGGAAGTAGCAGGCAGCCAAATGCATTCAGTATCAAACATTTGGAACAGGATAGTTTCCTCTCAGTCTTCATGAGCCAGGCTACTAGTGATAAAAGGAAATTCACTCTATGTGAGCTAAAAGTTATTTCACTGCCAAATTCCACCTCCTGCACCTCATTATCTCTCCCCTTCTGCACTCCTGCCTGGCTTCATGTGAAGGGCATTCAGTGCTGAGCCAAACTACCTTGTTTCCATTTTTTTCTTTGCTGTTCACTTTAATGTTTTCCTTTCCTTTCTCTTTGCATTTCTCTGAAGGCTGAAGAATGCCATGTATGCACAAGCACTCAGTTTTCCAGCCACTGGTGAGAAGGACTCAACACCTTTTTACCTTGCTCCTGAGCTAGGCAAGACTCCAGGATAGGGGACCAAGTGGCTGTGGGCATAAACATGGTGTCCAGTGCCCTGTTAGACCCACCATGATACCCATACATCAGCACAGGGCTGGCAACCATGACAGAAGACTTAAAACAGACCCCTCTCTTTCCAGAATCACAGCTTGAGACTAGAAGAGACATCTTCCATACCTAAGCGTGCACCAGATGCCATAGGTAGGCAAGCTCCCAGCTTGTCTGTTTGCCCCTTTGCTGGTGTAAACTGGAGTAACTCATTGCCTTCACAGAAGACTTGTGCCTCGATAAGTTTTGTTCTTTTTCAAAAATTATATCCTGAAGTTAAACAAGACCCAACCTCAGTGCCAAATCAATTGAGTCCATCATACATTTTCAACTGAAGCTGACCAGCTATGTAAAAGTTTCATTACAATCAAAGTTTCCAATGAGAAAATGGCCATTCTTGAGAGCATTTTCACATTTTTCAACAGAAATTTAGAAATATCCCCAATATAAAAAAATGAGGCTATCTCAATCCTTCTCTTTGAATGGAAATTGTAAACCATGTTTTACTTTGCTTTGAAGAGATTCCTTCTGTCTTTTGCTATTTCCAAATAAAAACAGTGATTGAAATTCACCCTGTGTGTAAAAATGTCCCATATTACTACATTCTGTTTGCTTCCTAAGAGGGA
This sequence comes from Corvus kubaryi, assembly GCF_017639235.1. Classification (NCBI taxonomy): domain Eukaryota; kingdom Metazoa; phylum Chordata; class Aves; order Passeriformes; family Corvidae; genus Corvus; species Corvus kubaryi. Next base: position 10,084,923 of record NW_024580671.1, read on the forward strand.
AAAAAAAATTATGTAGAAGTATGCCCATTCAAAGCCAGTAGTCTACCAGGGGCCTCCTCACATCATTTGTGATGCATGGACAAGCTGCCACAGGACCAAGAGCTGCTACTCCTGTTATGGAGGTCCTGTAGCTGTTGGTTTGTAGGCAAAATACATTTGGAAACATGGGTTTGATAATCTGTAAGTCTTTTAAGCTCATTGTCTTAATAGAAGAGAAACAAACTGCACTGCTCTTCTCAAGGACCAAAGGAAATTATTTGTTTATCTGCTTTTACCTACCAAATAGGATGTGTTGGTAAAGACTGCATATTTATGCCATGATTATGATTTCCTTAATAAACAATTTCTTCCAGAGGACCCAAACAGCTTTATAAACCTTGTCCCTCTATGAATGTGGGCAAACTGAAATGCCAAACAGCTGAGGCATGAAGTTTTCTACATGACATAAAGGAATCAGGCACCAGCTCTGCTTGGCTTTCCCTGGGAGCAGTGCATCTGAGCCCCCTTGTAAATTCCAGCCTAAGCGATTTGCCCCAGGGTCATGAAGTGAGTCAGTATGTGAAGTGGGAACAGAGCCAGGCTATCCTGACTCCCTGTTTCCTATCCTAACCACTGGGCTACTCACAGGATATTTGGTCATGCAAATCTCATTGCACAATATCTTGTCAGCAGTGTTTTGCCATGAAAAAATTGTCACCCCAACAGCACATGGAAACAGAGAGAAATAGTAAACCCAAGCCGTTCTATATATTCAGTACTAGAGATGACACATCCCACGGTCAGATCTTATTACAATCAAATATTTGTGGTGAAAGGACTGAGATGAAATGATGCAGTCCTGATAATGTGGCCATTAAAGACCAGATGTACGCACCTGGAAAATGAGACACACTGCATTAAGTATCAGGCCATAAGTACTCCATTTCCTATTTGGGGTCAGTTCTAAAGTCAAATGAGATCACTTCTCATGCTGAGAAGACTCTTTTTAGTCTTAAAAATTCATGTAAAAAATTAAATAATTCAAGTCAGGTATTCATACAGGTTCACTTAACCCAAAGAAAAATATGTTACATTTTATATATATATATATATATATATATATATATAAATATATATATTTATATAGAAACTCAGCCAGTGACATAAATATCGATTTATTAGTGCAGCTATAAGGAGAATTTTTGACTATAGATGAAACTATCCTTAGTATGCTGAAATTAGTGAGTTATAGTCAATTATCTGTTTGGTTTTGTGTGTATATACACACACACACACATATATATATATATATACACATATATATATAGTACTCATTTAGCACTTGCCCACTCAAGTATTGCACTGACATGAGGAACTGCTATGGGTATCCTCAAACTGCAGGTTCATCTTTATAAATTATTTTAAATAAACTTTAAAACCTTAAAATGAAATGTGTCATTTTCATTCTGTGGGAAAGAAAATGAGAATCCAGAGAACTAGTTAATAATACAGTGCAATTCTCTTCTTGATCCAGCAGTAAATAAATACAGCAGTAAATAAATACAAATGTTATAAAACATTTCCCTTGGTATTCTATACAAAGATTGAACTTGCTGTGAGCTTTGCAGTGGATGTCCATTAACTGAGTATATAATCTCTCACCTTTCCATTACAGTGCCTTTAGCTGGAACACAAGACCAAGAAAAACACCATTTTGTCTTAAAAATAGACACAGTCTCCCTGAGAAGCAGATTACACTGAGCTACAGCAGACTCTGTGGATGGGAAAAATGTTTCTCATTTCCGTGTGCCCATAGCCTGTTAGCATTATTTACACCATGGGACTTCCCAGATACCCAGAGGAGTGGAGCTCATTCTGCTAAATGTTGTGGAAAGATGTCATGAGAAAATAGTACCTGCCTGCAGATATAATCTTTGTGCTTATACTGTGCTCCTCTGCACTGCTTAGACAATGCAAATCTCTTTCACTTGCCATTTTCCAATACATTACAATGCCATAGTTTGCCACAGTTTTCATAGGTGAAAAACTAAAATGTGTCTTTTAATCATCACGTGCCACCAAAGATCAGAAAGTGGAGCAGCCAGCCAGGCTTGTTTCTGCATCCAAGTGGTTAGAGGACACTACTAGATCATACCTTTTGTGTGCATTTTTGTCTGCCAGAGTATTTATTTAACACCTGCATTACCAGAGGAACCATGTTTTCATTCGGCAAATTCTGTTCACAATGAAAAGTAATGCCCCGTAGTGTAGCTGAAGTGTCTTGATAGAGAAGGCCTAGGAACCATTTAACATGCTGGAAACATGAGCAGAGAGCTTCATTGAAAGAGTTTTAAGGCAAGCACTGACATCTCAGTGTTGATTCGTTTGTTACTAAGATTAAGACTCAAGAAATGAGCGTATTTGGAAACTAAAGCAAATGAAAAATGAACTTCCTTCTCATTCCCATTGTACTTGGGTACAATGAATTCTCAAAACCATTTTAAAACCTCTCTATCAAGTCAGTAACCTAGTTCCTGCTAAGAAAGGCTTCCAGGGCTGGAGGCCAAACTGGCAATGCAATTGCATCTTAGACATCTGTGGTCACTGGTCAGCACAGACTAGAGAGTCTGAGGATTCTGCAGTGGCAAGAACTGATCATCAACCATCTCCAGAGCTGAGGCTGTGAAGGATCTCATCACTTGTCCTACCACAAGCACCTTGAACATGGTTACCTGCATTATGTTTGCACCTCCCTGTCTCGTGGCTTTGATAAATGTGAAGGTCAGAAGTCCACACAGAATCTGCCAACTGCTATCCAGAGAAAATGTGTCCCAGACCCATGACAGGGGAGCCTTATTTGGGAGACATCAGTTCCCCCTAAATGGGAGCTGACAAAAACCCACAAACAAGACCCAAACTTGGCAAGCAAAGTGAGACTGAGCACTTGAATGTTTGTGTCCATCCTGTCCAGGCTGGGTTATTGCAGTTATTGTCTGTGTTTGGATCAAGAAGCAAATTAACCTGCTCTCCTCAGTGGAGCAGGTTAGCACGAACCTTCTTTTTTCTGCTCTCTATCCCTTCACTGATTTGTTGTGCATTTTGTTCTCTAGTTCCAGCTTTTACTTCTGATTTTCAGAAAACTCTAAGGGTGACTTAGGTTCCCTTTGAGTTATCTCACTACCACATTGCCATGCTGACTCACTCAGTTCAGCTGTGTTCCATGAAGATAATACAGCTTACAAAACCTTGGATGAATCAAGTAAACAGAAAACACTTTATGAAAATCAAATGAGATTTTAAAGATAGATTTAATGGTGTATGACTAGTGCTTGGGCGTGTGATATCTTCCTCTTTACAAAGTGCTTTTTTCTTAGAAAAAGCATGATTACAATACAGGTGTTTAAAATGTTTCCCACTGCCCAGACTCAACAGAAAATCTCTCCCTAGAAGTTCCCATGACATATATAGATCTCATTTACCTCAGTAGCATTTCAGCATCCAATAAAGAAATTCTATAAAACCCCTAAGAAATCCTTTGCCTACAGTAGGAAATTGAGCAATTTGATTTAAACTCAGCCGGTGCTGGCTCTGGGTTTGCTGAAGGTGTGGACAAACCCAAACATATTAAACATGATACACATGGCTAAAACACAGTTGAAGGAAGTAGGTCAAGAAGAAGTTGGCTTGCTTTCTTCTGACAGGTTGGGGCAAGTCTCACCAGTGTATGCACATTTGGCTTGTAATCCAGCCTTTAGTTTGGATCTTTCATTGAGAATGACCTGTTTTGTCTTAATTTTATCCCCTCCCTCCAACAGCGAGGGTTTTGTGTAACAGCTACACAGAACAGCTGCTTGGACTATGCATAGGCCAGTTTACATTAGCCTGGTTTTTCTTGAGAAAGTCATGGTTTAAACAAATGGTTATGTCTATTTTAATCATTTTTGTCTTCTTTTGAAGTGTTTTTTCAAACATTAGCTTTTTTAACTTCAAAATCAAGTTTAGCTTTACAAATTAGTCTGCTCTGTCATGTCCCCTTTAAACACAGCTGTTACTACAATGTAAACAGGGTTTTAAAAATTTAGATGAACAGTTACAAGAAAGAGGTCTTCAAGTGTTTTTAACACATGGTCAGTTCTTGCTTACTTGATTTTCCTTGGTTTAAAAATAGAATTCAAAATACATGCTGTAGTTCACAGATGTCAGCCCCCAATAGTAACACTTACATAGTGTGTTACATTTGCAGCGATGAACAGAGAAACACCAACTAATTCTCCAAATGCCACTGTGAAAGGGTGAGCATTATTTTATAGGAACCAAAATGGAGTTTTGTTGGTCAGAGTAGGAAACATTTGCAATGATTTCCTACCTTTACAAACAGCTCCAGTCCAGTCAGTGATAAGAGCTGTTAGAGTCCCGCTAGTGCTGCAGTAACTGTATGTTATATATGTACATTACTATATGTAATATCTTTATGTAGCAGCAACTGGTTGGAGCACAAGGCAGGGACCAGGGCTTACTCAGTGGAACTAAACACTTGGTGTCCGTGAAAAAAACATGGAAAATCAAAATTAGTGGTGAAAATACCATTAATGTCACTATATTGGTAGACCCCATGTTACCAAAAGAGACTGGTCAAAATAACCAACAGCATTTTAGAAAGTAAATGACAGGGCCAAGGTCGTCACCGAGGGACACAGTGGCTGAAGTTCAGAATGGGATTTAAAGGATTCTCAACTGAGACTCTGGGCACTTATCCTTTCTTGGCACCATCGCATCTCTTTAACAGAGCTATCCTCGTGCCCTTTCTGAAAACTTTGCCATTATGATCAGCAGCTGGCCTCACCAGGACATTACCACCATGTTAAAAGAATGTCAGTCATGTAACGACAGGGTGCACACGATTTTAATGTGAATATTTCTGTGAATGAGAGAAAGGGCATGGGGATCATAAATCTGAAAATGAATGTTTTCCTTTTAATGAATTGAGAATGACTTCAAGCTTAGGAAGTACTAAAATAAAGTGAAATTCTGAATGAGCTCTCCCTTCATGGTTATCTCGAACAGCTAAATGCGAAGTGTATGGTATTTGTGTTGCATTTATATCAGGCAAGTGGGAATGCATGCAGAGCCATTAAAAGTCTAGCACAAAATATCGTACAGTTTGTTTTTTCTATGAGACTCCATGCTGGTTCCCCCAGATGAAGTTACATGTGTGCTTTCATCCTTAAAGCTCATTTTCAAATACTTAGAGCTATGTTAAAACATCATCTTTTTGGAATGCATGTTTCCAGTGTTGGACTGAACTACTTTAAGCAAAATTGGATAGGCCTTTTGAGAAAATTTAGAGTAAAATAGTATGCTTCAGACACCATAAAAACTACCTGATTTTTTTAAATTAGGAACAGTTGCTTCTTAGGAAACAGAACTTCTAATTTGCCTTGAGTGGTAGGACTCAGATGTCATCCTCTGTGGGAGTCAGGTACCCAGATCTCTTTTGAGGCTGTCATTCTTGGGTTGTAGTTTAAGCCCACTGAGAAGATCAATTTTGAGCTGACAGAGTTCAGTCCAATGACTTTGAGGGTGCACAGTATATGTTGTCACATAATGGACTTTTGATGTAGGAAGAAGGGGGTTTTTATGGTTTAGACATTGAAACTGAGAAAGACTCAGAGGATTAAGACTCATTTCACTTTAGCCATCAAAAAAACTAGGTACCCAAGTTCAGACCATCTATGATCAATGGCAAGAGATAGGGCACCTCTAAAGGAAGGCCCATCAGAAAGCAGTATTACTAAGGTAGAGGAGATAAATCACTCCTTAGAGGTACCCCTGAAGAAACAGAGAGCTGAAGAGGCTAGCTTTTAGTCAGATAAAACTGCTGAGATAAAAGCTGCTTTAATACCAAAAGCTTATTAGCAAAATAAAAATAAATTAATTTCTTCACACACCCTTCAGTCCCCGCAAAACATCCTTTGTTATGAACACCTGCAGTATGTAACATGGAAGATGGGAAAACGAGGTCACTCTTTTACACAATACAGTATGTAAATAATATCAGTTTTCTGATATTCTATGTCAGCATGTGAACTGAAGGGAGATTTCAATCCTGTACTTGCTATGCTGTTCCTCGAGTGCTGTTCGAGTAAGCAGAAGAAAATGGACTCTCATTTTTAATTAGTGGATGCTTTTAAAATAACCCTGTACTTCCCCTCCTCCCCTCCTTCTGTATGATATGCAAAGAAAATGGCTTGGTGAAAGGTGGTATCAAAGGAGAGAGTGCCAAAAGGAGACCTTCTTCTGCCTGTTTGGTACTTGTTTCCAGACATTTTTTAGAGGAGTTTTGCCATACTGAGCATGAAAATTGGGTGGACTAGAGAACTGAAAACTGCTATCTAGCAAATAAAGGAATCCCTTGCTTGATTAATCTTCTAACGTACACCTAAGAAAATCTGTATCACGCAGTCCCAGGGAAAAAAAAAGGAAAAAAAACCTGGAGGGAAAAGAAGAGAAGAAGGAAGGGAAAGGAAAAGAACAAAGAAAAGAAAATAAACAGCTGGATATTGAGCTACCTGCCTATCAAGAAATAGCAAAAGCAAGCTGCCCATCCATCCATATCTTTACCCTACCATAACAAAGCTTTTTATTGCAAGGCCATGTGTTTCCAACCCTTACCCTCAACACACATTTTCTTTCCATGTGATTTTCATCATTCATGGTTGTGGATGAACAAGATTGAGATTTTTATGGTGTTTTCCCTTTTTTTAGGGAACTGAGTACAAGTTGGACAAGAGAGAAGAACTTTGTGAAGAAAAGATGAGGAGTAAAAAGCCAGTTAGTTCCTTAATATCATGGTTTCAAGGCTAAAGTTTGTTAGCTCTTTCAGATAAGGGTCCTGTTTAAAGAAGAGGGACTAAGGATGCTTGACATCTTTGCTGGTGAGGCCACAGAGCCAACCCTGAAGCGACCTTTGCTGCTTTGGACTAATGGACACACATCATACAGATGTTTTCCAAGTTCCCAACCCTACTGTGGCCATGATCTGACATGGGGTCATTCTTTCTATTTGTAATAGAAACATCTTCAGTACTGTCATGAAAGCAGCCTCTCTGTGCACTGGACTAAACAGGCTCCTTGGTAAAGAGTAAGGCGAGAAATTTCATGTGTTAAGTTATACACCAGAGGGAGTTCCATGAATGCAGTAAAAACATCCTGATATTACCAAAGAAAAACCCATTTAAGAATGACAGGACTTGAGAACTGCAATCTGTAGTTCGCACTGTAGCTCCTTCTGTTTACAAAACTTACATCCACCCAGTTTCATTTGCCCTGCTATTTCCATAAGCAGCCAAACTTAGAGGCTGTTGAAAGCAAAAATGCGCCTTACATATTTTTTCCCCAGGATGGATCCTCCTCTATTTCTCATTGAGAAAACCACGTTAAACTGATTTCCTGTAGGTAATATTAAATAGTAGGATCCCTTTAGGATCGCATGAAATAAACATAATTCTCACATTTGAAACTGCTTTAAGACAATATCAAAGAATTTTCAGCCATTTGGCCCTATATGATATGTATGATGATGGACAGCCCTCCTCCTCTCCCTGTCCACTCCCTATGTGAACATGCAGTTTTAATGTCAGTCTGCTTGCTGAAAGGATTCTATGATTAATAACTCATCTTCTGTCTTCATTCATTTTAATTCCCTGCCCCTCTGGAAATGTTACACATTCCTTTACAGAAGAGCAGCCAGTCTCTGACTTTTCACCTGTACTGGAGTTAGCAATGTTGAGCTTCTCCCTACAAAAATGGCATCCAGAAAACTGCCACATACTTTCCTAATGACTTCGGGAGTTTACATAATTCTAGGATTTGAACTACAGAGGAGACACAATGCACCAAACACAATTCCTGATGTTCTGGCAGGTATTCTTTCCTACTTTCTTACTGTTTTGTGTTGTGATGTCTTCTGCATTTCATCAGATTATTTTTAGACCGGGTCCCACCTTGCAGCTGAATTTTTTTCTTTTGAGTAACATAATGCAAAAAAATGTAGTACCCTCATTGAAGGCAACTCTGTAAATTAGAGGAAAGGCTTGTATTGTGTGAACATTTGATAACTCTGACTGTGGGCTGAGTTGCTACTGCTCTTTGTCTGAGAAACTCAGAATCCATTAGGCTGATAGCCACTGTTCTTCTGAGGAAACTACAGCCCTTGTGACCCTTCCTGTTTCCTTTCAACATTCTTAATGTGATAGTGGAAGAGGATATCCTAAGGTCAGACATTAAAATGTGAAGTTGTGAGGTGATGATTAAATGGGAACACAGTGAAAACTTCACTCTTCATTATTTTAATATAGTCCAGCCTGTGCTGATATAATAATTTCCAGCAGATATTTAAGGTAGTTATAGAAAGGATTAAAAGAAAGGCCTTTCATTTATTATCCTAATTATATTTTCTGTGTTGCCTTTTTTGTCTTTCTTTCTTTTCCCAGAGACCCACATCAAGTGTTCATGGTTAAGTCTTACAAGCCCATTTTACAAGACAGTAATATATTTTCAGCTCTGTTTTGCTCTTTGATCTTTCAAAGTATAATGCCTTACAAAGTGTTATAGCAGTGGCCACTTCAGCTGAAATTCATGAACATTTTCCATCATAGCTCCATTGTTTCACAGTCTTACAAACTTCTGAAAAAAACATTTTGGGCTGAAACTGTCCATCTCAGTCACTGCATTAGTTTTAAAATAAGGGAATTATCTGTTCAGGCTTTTTTTTGCTTATGGGAACAGTAGAGAAAAAGAAGGACCACTTTCCCATGGTAAGTAATTTTCTGAGCACTACTACAGCAAAACCAGATGAAATATTAATTTTGAACTTCTTTTTGTGAGATGAATGCAATTATTTTTTTTATAGAACATTCTTCTATATCAAACCATACAGTTAGAACAAGTGACAGCATCCAGGTGCATGGTGCTGGTAGATGTGGTCTCTCACTTGCAGGAAAGTTATGATTCAGCAACAGGGGAGTCCTGCAGGACTGTTCATGGGCTTGAAGAGAGACACACTCTTCTAAAAATGGGTTGTGGTTAAAGGGCAAACCCACAGTAACCAAGGCAAGGTCCCACATGACAACAACAGAGTAAAATAAAGTGCCATGCTCTACGTGGTGAACAGGCACTGGGGCTCTGGCAGTCTTTGCTTCCCAGCTGCAAGGGAGGGGAAGTGCAGGCAGCATTGGCAGAAATCATACACTGGCTTTGCACTTTCAAGGAGAATATTAGGTCAGCCACACAGGGACAGATTTCCATTCCTGTTTTCATTATTTAAATGCCAAAAGTATTATTAATTTACATTTGGGTTCAATCCAGACTCCAAAACACAGAGGATGTGCAGCTAAATTGCAGTTTGCTGTTAGAACCTTACTTTTGCATTTCCCAACATTTTGTGATTTTAACCATTCATCTGTAGCAAAGTATCAGCCCAGGCTGTTTCCCTCCATTCAATTTTAGACTGAGTATGGAGTGAGTACAATAACCTTGGTAAATTAAATTGTCATGTGATTTCCTTTCTGTGAGCAGAGCGGATGTGTCTGCAGAGCTGTAAGGAAGGAGGGTAAGCACAAGAATGGAGAGCTTACGCTCCAAGCACATCAAAGCCCTCCAGTGCTTGTAGAGTTCATGTGCAAAAAATGCAAATGCTGTGTGAATTCCAGTTTGAATGTTGTATTTGGATGAGTTGTGGTCCTCTCCTATCTGCTGTTAAGTCTTCATGTGGGAAGAAAGCGTGATGGAAGAGGACAGAAAAAGCTTCAGCAGTAAAGATGTGCTAAGATTAGGCACATCAGTAAAAAGCTTGAGACTGGCCTCTAAATTGTTACAGCTGGCTGAGATTACAGTCTTTTGCCAATATATGTCCAGCACTTACTTGGAGCATGAGTTAACTGCAGGCTTGTGCAAGTGATCATGAATTCATTCATTTTGAACTTCAACTCTGGTATTTTCACTTTTCATTTTCCTTTAGAATCGTTAAGGCTGTCATTACATCACTTCAAGGAAAGGGAACAGACTCATAATGTTTTGAAGAGATGTAAGGGACAATTGTTGGCCAAGGCTGACCTCTTTCAGGTCCCATTACATAGAGTCAAAACCTTGCAGCACTTCCAGGAAGCATTCAGAATGAATGAACTCAGGAATGAGTTCCCAGGATCTAGGTTACTTAATGAATCCTAACATAGTGGAATCACATTATTAATTGAAAACACCAAATAGCAGATACTTCAAGCTGGCTACCTGTAATTTCTGAAGTACAGTTAACTTCCTTCAGTCCCAGCCTTGTTGCAGAATTGTGTGGGGATGACAGAAGGATTTGGATAATCAAATGTGCAAAAACTGGCTTCAAAATGTCATTATGTATTAATGACTTCCAGAACAAATTTGCTCAGTTCACAAGTGAAAAGCTAAGGGGTTTTATGTCTGCCAGCTCTGCAAATTCCCCCTGATTGTGAAGGTCAAATTTGCACTATTTCCTTCTCACACATCATCATCATCGTCAGCATCTGTAATAAAGATTATGAGGACCAAGCTGCGTCTCAGTTACACCTATGAAAACTCCAATGTGTTTCACGGGGTTATGCAAATGTAAGGAATTGTCCTCCTGTGCCTGCAGAGCCATGCTGCAAGGCCAGCACTGTACAGGGACCTGCACATGGGATGAGCTCCAGCCCCCTTGTCTGTGCCCCACAGCATGGAGGGCAGTGCCTGCATGTGACAGGTCTAACCCTGCAGTGTTACCTCCTGGTCACCCGAGCTGCTACACCAGGTGAGCCCCGCAGGGATTTGTGGATGGAGTTAGGCACCATGCAGGCACCCTTGCTCATACAAAAGGTGAAGGTCTCCTTGTAAATGCTGTGGCTGCAGCTAGGCCCTAGTGCACGTGCTCAGGAAAGTCTTCGCTGTGAGTGCAGTGAGGCACAGGAACAGGTTTCTCAGAGAAGTTGTGGATGCTCCATGCCTGGAAGTGTTCAAGGCCAGGCTGGATGGGGCTTTGAGCAACCTGGTCTAGTGGGTGGCATTGCTGCCCATGGCAAGGTGGTTGGAACTAGATGATCTTTAAGGTCCCTTTCAACCCCAACCATTCTATGATTTTCCGACTACCAGCTATGGAAAGGCCTTAGACCTTATGTTTGCTCTCCCGATGTCTGGGGTTTCCTTCTGGATTACAGGGCTCAGACCCTGGGCTTTCTTTGAACCTGGACTCATGCCTGTGTTGCAGAGCAGCTCCTATACCTTCAGTGAGCTGCATATGTAAAGGACCTATGTGATTTCCCACAACTTTCTAGGAAGAAAGGCAACATTGCAATGAGATTTAGCCTAATTCATGAAGTAGTGTCTAATAGGGAGCAGACTTCCTGGGGAAAGAAGTGTTATTTTTCCCAAGAAGCGTTTGTCACTTCTCACAAGGGCTGTACTACAAACTCATCTCAGTGTGGCAGGAGTGACTGAAAACAAAAGCTGTCCTGAGGCATATTGTCCCCCAGAGCACATGCCAACATTTTGCAAGAGGCTCCCAGATGACAGTTCTCTGTGGAGATGCAGCACTGGACAGGGCTGAGCAGCTAAGCTTCCTGTATAGGATTTCAGGATCAGACTCTACATGAGTTGAAAGTCTTCCCATTAAATGTGTGCAACAATGCAAGTGAGAAAGCAGGTGGCTTTCTGTGCCTGCAGAGTAAGTTCAAGGGTGTTTTCAACTGTGTAATGACTTTGTCTTTTATGTTGTTTTGTATTTGATGTCTACCTGATGCAGGCTGTGCTTGGAAGTGACTCCAAGAGCCTCACTGCAGCCACACAGGAAGCATGAAAAGAGGAGAACTAGACCATACATTTGTTAAACCTTAGGCTTTTGGGGGATATTGTAAATTTATTGCTTCCTTTGATTATTTTTTGAATATTGCAAATGCTTGGATAGTAAGACCCATCATCTAAGCAGCACAATGCACAGCTGACAAGAGCTTTCTTGACCTACATCCTCTGTACCCTGGACTGTTCTGGGGATGGAGGAGTTAATCTAGCATCATTTCCATGGCACCAGGTGTGTTCCCAATGAGCAGTAGCAGCCTTCTCAATAGATTCAAGGTGTTGAGAGGCTGCAGAAATCCTTGCAGCTGTGTCTGCCTTCTCTTTACAGCCCTCCATCACCTTTTCTGTCTCTAAAGAGTCCTTGGTACTGATGCTTCCACAGGGGTGTTGCTGTGTTTCATGACCCAGATAACTCTGCCAAACCAGTCAGGTCCTCTTTGCTTTAACTGCAACCTTTTGTACAAAGGGATTGGAATGGAACTGAATACTTCATTTTTGCACTAAGAAGTAATTTCATCCTTAGCTTTTTTTATCTGTCAAAATTCTACCTATGTAAACTACACAGATGTTTGTGAACAGACACCCTGCTGAGCTACACTGGGTGAAATTACTCTGTATCATGAAATGCCAACAAGATCTCTCAGAATTGTAAATATAGTGGGAGCACAGAGCCTCTGCTAGCAAGAACTTGTGTTCTACCAACAAGTCAAAGGCTGTGGGAGAAAATAGGCACAAAAAGTGAAGGGACTTGCTGTGCAGCTTACCCAAGTTCTTATCTTATCACCACATAGAAGAATCTGGAACCTTGCAGATTACAGCATTTTTCCATGTAGTTCTTTTTTGCTTTGGAATGAATTAAAAGTTGAAACATGTGCTTAGTTTTAGAGCTGGTCATGACAGTCTTATACACCACTTTTTCTCAAAGATGTGTGGTAGATTTATGAGTACCATTGTTATAATTCTTTGTGTGAATATGCATGGTGCAAATGTGAATTATAGCTGATGCAAGCCCATATCTTCCTCATAATTTTTATGCTGCAGACAACAAGCCCATAGAAAGGCAGTAAGTGCTTTTTTTTACCTTTTGGCCACTAAAAACACCTTGGGTTTCGTGCAGTCCGCAGCTAGGGATAGAGGAGGTATCTCCCAAACTTTTTCAAGCCCCTTTTCTAAATTCACACTCCCTTGGTGGTTATAAAATAACCAGCCAGGCTTCCCAGGTAGCTGGGACCAGGGGCAGTGGCACTTAGTTACAAATGGAAGATAGTAAGTTATCATGCTGGTGAGGAAGGAGAGCATGCAGGATCATAAGGTGGTATCATTTACATGGCACAGGTACCAAAAAGCAGATTTTCAGATGGGAAGCCATGCAGCAGAGTGAGGGGTGTAAAGGTACCTCTCATGTACTCCTCACAACCTCGTTAGTTCTTCTCTCTGCAACTAACTTGCCCATTGCTCTCAATAGATACCCACTTCCAGCAGTTTTCAGCCAAGTAATTTATAGCACCTTGTTTCATTTTGATGTCTGATCTCGCACAAGGTGAAAGCAGGCACTTTTATAGCATCACAGAAATCCCCTACAGAGTAAACTAAGTGACCCTAGTCCATCCACCTGCTGCACTTGCTCCTGATTTGGCAACAGCCTTCTCTTCCACAATTAAAAAAAAAAAAAGTTTTATTAAAATTCTGTTCCAAAGCAGCACTTTTTCTGAGATGCTTGTACAATGAGTACCTATGCTGTGAGCATTAATGTAACAAGACAAGATATCTATACAGTCTTGTAGTCTCCACTACCTTTGAGCAATGCTAGGTGATGGTAACCAGGTTTGTGGCCTTTTCACACCCTTTCACCTGTCACAGCAATCCCTCTCAGTGGCATTCTGCTAGATTTAACTCATGTCATATTCGGTACTTTACTGAAATTCCAGAGAGTTGTAGAGTTTGCTCTATAAGAATCCTGCCCAGAGTGGAAAAATGTGGACCCACGGGCCAGATCCAGCCCACCAGAACAGCCAGATCATATAATTATTCACCTCCACCTATAATCCATCCTCCTTCAAGAAGGCCTCCAAGATGTAAGCAAGGGCTGCAGAGATGGATGAGCTGTCACACCAACACACACCCCCTGCCTCTAATATTCCATGTGATGTGACCACACACACATCTGAAGCTCACCTTTCAAAAAGAAAGGTCCATGTATCATCCTGTATCCTCCAAAGAATTTAATCCACAGAAAATAATTGACTGGACTACCTCTTGAATGACCATGTTCCTCTGCTTCTCTGCATCTCATTTATTCCCTTGTGATAGGAAACTCAAATTTCTCTGGATTTTCTGTCTGTTCTTTCATATACCATGTACTGCTGCCTTCTGCAGCTCTTGTTGTTGTCTACAATCAAGCTGGTCTCTAGCAATGCTGAGTCTAGTTGTTCATGTAGACATGACCTTATCCAGTTACTGTGTTGATCTAAGACTGTAACTGGAATACTTTCCAGTGTAGAATAAAGTATCTAATTCAAACGAAAGACTGAACCATCTTTTACTCAATCTACTTTGTGGACATCACATTTCTATTGTATTTCCTACCAAGCAAAGGTTTTACTTGGCTTTCTTTTTGTTTGTTGATTTTAAGTAAGAGACTGGAATTAACCAGTCTCTTACACACATACACCCCCCCCCTTTTTTTTTATATGTATAGGTACATATATAGTTATATATAACAAGGTGTGTATTTTTATACTGAGTATTACAACAGGAACAGTTTTCTGATAGTTCGCTGTTAGTTCTCCTCAGTGGATACATTAACATACCCTTCCAATGGTTCTGTCTGTCTGGTTGCTACCGAGTTTTTGTTAGACAAAGTTGCATTCAGCATCTCTTCATACGATGAGTACTGACTCCTTTATTCCCTAGGGAAAAAATGCTTCCTCAAGCAGGAACTGCCTTACTGTGAAAGCAAGCTCTGTGTGCTGGTGTGAGGCTAAGCTCCTGCTGCTTCTCCAACAGCCTGGTGGCTGCTCCTCAACACTTGACTTTCAAGATACCAGCCACCTTTCTTGCCTGCTGCTCAAGGACTCCTCGTCCCTTCTCTCTGTGTTTGTGAGTATGGTGCCTGTGGAGACATGCTTTGAGCTCCTATAGGGAGGATGGGCACAGATGGACAAGCACAGTTCCAACCTGATCTTGCCAGCTCCATGTCTGCAGATCTCCGTTCCCTTCTAGGCACAAGGCATGGCTGACGTTGGGCAGACCAGAGAGCCCTGGCTCCTTCCTAGTATGGTCTCAGCATTGCTGGCCAAAGGGAGCTGCTGTTTCAGGGAGCTCAGGCTGCTCCATGTCTTGTGGGTAAGCTCCTGCATGTGGCAGAAGAGCAACCAGACTTTACTGAGCACCTGGGATGGGTGCAGGTCCCAGCTGCCCATACTTAGGGATGGTTTCTTGAGTTAGTCTCTGGTTCTGCTCCTCTCCCTGTCCTGTGGGTTTTTCATGAGCTCCTTGTGCAAAAGGAGGGGAGAGGCCAGAGAACCTGGAGTTTCTGACCCCAGCACAATTAGCCCTGGGGGTCAAGGGGCCACCAACTGGCATCTTATTTGTCTTGTTGTCCTTGTCAGGATCCTTGGCTGAGGCCGGAAAGCAGGGGTTATATAAGCAAAGTGTTAAAGGAATTGTTTTCTGGGCAATGAACAGATCAGGTGAAGGCTGTTTCCTTTCTCCCATCTGCTGCATTGCAGACCCTTTTAGACAGAACAAGTGGCTGCACAAAAGCCAGGGGCCAGCTACAAGTTTTAGTATTGTGTGGGTTTAATTCTTTAATCCTATGCCATTCTTACGAAGTGATCACTGACTGACTGAAAGGAAAAATCCTGAAGTATAGCTTTTAAAAGTTCAGAAATGGAATCACTTGAACCATGTCTGATTAAAAAGAAGGAGACCAGACAGTCAACACCAAGTGGATCAAATTTAGTTGGTTGTAAGATTGACATGTCTCCGGTGTCGTCTGCAACAAGAATCAAATGCTAATTGCCTGACACTATTAAACACCTCATCAACTGTGACTTAGGGCTCTCCCTGTGCATGACTTCAGAAAAACAAGCCTGCCTTTATGCTTATCCCAGTTTTGTGATTTTCGGGCGGACCTATTTTTCTGATGCTAATGGGAGTAATGTACTTTGTTGCTAACATTTTGCAAACTGCTTTTGATGAAGCACACAGAGGAAGCTTTCACACAGCTTGGATTCACTAATTGGAAAAAGACTTGAGACAGATCTGAATGGCACCATGTCATCACAGAGCCATTGATATGCTTCAAAAGACCACAAGGAATGGTGGTGACATACTTTGTTTTCAGAACTTTCAGAAGAAGCGAGAGAGCAGGAAGATTCTAATGAAAATGTTAAGTAAAATATATTCTCTTGCCAACAAGAACATGTCCTATGAAGCCATTATTCAGAACAAGATGAAAATATGAAGAAATGTGACCACAGTTTTTTCAACCTTTTTTTTTTCCTTAAATGGGAATATTATATCAGGACTTTTAAATTGTTGGGAGTCAAGTCAAATTCACAGATTCTGATGTACTGCTTGAGTACTAAAGGGTATTTCCAGGAAGTTTCTAGGAAAGTGGCCTGCTGCTGGGGTAAATAAAAATCTGACTTACCCAATGAAGGGCAGTTGTATTTATATTTTCAGTACATAGGTGACACAATGCTTGTGAAGGTTTTGCTGCAAGACAGCCTGTACACTGGCAGAGATAATTATATCTGCAATCAGAGTCATCTGCAGAACCGAATATTGACTACTATTATGGATCATGCTATGCTCTTTTTATTTGTCATCCTGAACACATTAAAAAGAACTGCAGCTCGTGAATATGTGTTGTCATGGGCAAGCTGTGACCTTGCTGACCATAAAGTATGCAAAGCAATGTAATGAAACTAGAGCTCAGTGAGGGTTGATATGGCAACACAGATGGGAAAATCCAAAGAAACTGATACTGGTAGAATTTAGAAAGTCTTAATTATTGCATAGAAAATGCATGGATCATACAATATGGTCACAGAAATTCTATTACCTGGAAAATTTTATTTCAGTCCATGCATCAGATCAGACACAAGTTATTCTAGGAACAAATCCTTTAGAAACTTGGGAAATAATTGAATTTTAAAGGTGAATGAAGTTTCCATGAAGATATCAAAGGCGAAAGAGGAACCCAAATGTGGACATTGAGAAAAGGAACTTTACAGCCTCATCAACTCAGAAATAACAAACTATATTCAATATTCAACCTGGATATGATCATAAAGTTTATGTCATTATTTGAAATTCTGAATTTCTCAAAATAAACTGTAAAAGACATAAGTTTTCAATGAGGCATGCCCCTTATTTCTGTAAAATGAATTGATATTTTTGTTTCCCCTCTTGCAAAACGGCTAGAAACTTTCCAGAAGACAAATAGGGATATTACAGATACGATTCAGAGCTTGTGGTCTTGAGACACTAAATTCTAGGCAGAAGAAGCTGGATGAAATAAAGATAAGAAGCTGAAGCTTAATTCATAGATTACATAAGATCCCTGCTTCAACATCATTATTTAGAAAATACTGTACCTCTGATTATTGTTTTTTTTATATATATATAATATATTTAGCCATAATGCTTACTAGCTGCTTTCTGAATTGGTATAGTTGATAAAAATTATTTTATTTGGATCCATGCTGAAAAATAAAATTCTTGTGCTCAGCATGAAAGGAAAAGATGGTTTCAGTTTTGAGTAGGACAGTCATGAGTTAACTACTGCAAACTTTTTAAGTCTGCCTTGACAAAACTGGTGACCTACAGCTTACAGCTGCTGTAGAAGAATTGTTTTCAAGAAATTATGAAATCAATCATGTACAAGATTTTTTTTTAAATTTATAATTCATGGGAATTTTAATACTGAAAAGACTAGTGTATCAAATTGTTGTTTTTAAATATTATTAGATGTCCAATTGTCCAGTTTTGACAAGGTTAGGTAACATAGTCCATACTCCATCTTTCCTTTCTAAGTAAAATCCCTAAATATTGAGGATGGTACTAGATCTATTTACCCAGTCTCAGTATCCTGTGTCCTATGATTATGTATGGAAATGCAATATGAAACTAAAGAAAAGGAAAAATTTCCTCATCTGTATCAGACCTTCTCAGTCAAGATTTTTGGGAGATGTTGTGGAATGCACATTTCATGACAAACAATATTTTAAATTTTTGAAATCAACTGTTTCTTGGTGATAAAGATGAATTCAAAAAATAATTTGGAAGCAAGTGGGTATGGTCTTCTCAGCCTCAAGGACTAGGACCTCTCACAAGGCTATCTGTAAAAAGTCAGACCGATTTTGATTTTCACTATCCAGAATACAAGAAGAAATGTGAGGGAAAAAAAATTAGAAAGACAGTCACGTTAGATAATGAAATGTACACTGGATTTGTAGAGCACTTTCTTTTTACCAGGATGTTATCTGGCACATGAGCAAAGAGTTGTGAGTACAAACTTTATTTTTATATGCAATATGTCAATTGATTTGTAACATTTCTCCAGATTGCACAATGGTTCTACATTAGAGAAAATACATCCCTCTCAGGCAGTAACTGCAGCCAGCACCTCTCTCATTCCAATCGCATACCTTTTTTTAGGCAATGTATTACATACAAAGAAACCATTGTATTTTCACTCCTGCCAAATATGATACAGCTTACAGGACACAAAAGAGCAGAATGGTTCCTTTTAATAGATCCTGAACCTTCAGGATCCATTAAAGTAAATATAGAGATGTTGCTCAAGCACTAACCTCTGAAAACTGAACCCTACAGCTTTGATTGTAGTAGCTCAAACAAACCAAACTCCGCAGGGCTTGCCCGGTGGTAATTGCAATAAACAACATACAAGAACTCCCAAATATTGCTCAACCGAGCATGGTGCTGGCAAGCTGCCATGTGTCTGATGGCCACTTCTGATCTCCATACAACAGCACGGCACACAGGTGAGGAGGATGGCAGCAGCCCAAGGGACCAGGATGGCTTTCCTCAGCCAGCTCCGCGGGTCGGCGGTGGAGCAGAGGGAAGGCACTGGGGAAATCCTGGACATCTGTGGATCACATTTGACCTCTGCACCTCCCCTGGTGCTTACACATAATGAGCCAAGGAATAATACATACGCAAGTTGTGGAGAGCAGTAATACAATGGAGCACAACCATTGAGGCCAAAATAAACAAGACTAACAGCGCTTTCCATTCAGAGTGGTGTTACTTGTAGCAACTGGGAGCATTTTATTATATTTAAAGCAAAATAGCGGATGGGGAATATGTCACTTGGAGAAGAAAATCACTTGTGTAGAGAAAGACCTGCTCCCATTCACATTGAAGTCACCAACAAAGCTCTGACTGCTCCTTCCCAGTAGGCTGGTTTGGCCTGATGTCAGCAGTGATTTTTTCAGGTTTTAAGCCTGTGCATTATCATGGCAAAGCCCTAGTGAAACACTGGGTGGTAAAGGGGGTAGTTTTCAGCCGAGGAATCAATATTCAACTTCCTAAGTACCTGGGAGCAATTCCCCTGCTGCCACTACTCCATGCCGTGCTCCACTGCCTTCCCCATTAAAAGTGTTTGAACACATAGAATTGACCTCTGCATGTAGAGAAGGGTTCCAAAGAAAAATAAAAGCCGAGTTTTCTTTCAGGATTGCCAATATGGGCAATATCACTTATTTGTAGTTATTACTCTGGTTGACAGGTGGCTAGGGGGAAATAATACCTGCAGAAACACTGCACCAAATGAGGGAACCCTAGCTAGAGAGCAGTAACAAAGAGACCAGGCAGTGACAGTATATAAATTAATCATGAGTGCATGACAGGATGCTTTGTGTAAAAAAGCAAATTGCTATGTTTGGACATGTTCCAAGGGAACCTGAGTAAATCAGTGACATAAAGCATTCCCCTTTTCACAACTCAGAACTCAGGCATGAGATCCTGGCTCATGTTGGTGAGCACTTAGTCACACCAGCAGTCCCACTGACTCCAACAACATAACTCATGGAGTCTGTTTTGTTCTGGGCCCCTTATTCAGAAGAGCTTGTGATAAACCAGGGCCACCTAAAATCCAGAAACACAATTGCTAGAAAGGCCAGGGGTCATGACCTCTCGGGGAAAAGCAGGTCGATTTTGCTAAGGCTGGTGAAGAGGTAACAATGGCAATATACCTTTTGTCAGGAGATGATACAGGTGTCAGTGAAAGATTTGAAAAAAAATTCTCTAGGGAAAAAATTCCATGAAAGAGAGAAAAGAAGGTGCAATAAATACCATTATAGTAAAACTCACAAGTGCAACCGTATGAAAAGGTCTTTAAAGATCTGTTCAGTCAGGCAAGAACAAGTACACCCTGAGAAATCACCAAAGTACATAGAGCTCCCCCTCCCATCCACCCATAGGTGCACGACAAAGACAGACTTAATGGTTAGGAGTGAATGTTAAACAAATACAGCATTAAAGTAACAGTATTAAAAAGTGCTGCAAACTTAGCCTCTCTAAAATCCAGAAGGGCATTCAGTAATGGTTCCCACACCAATTTTGTTGCAAATAAGGGACACTCCAATCCACCCCCTGCCCACCAAAAGAAGCTAAAGCAGAAGTATAAATAAAAGCAATAAAAATAAATGATTGAACAGCAACAGTGGTTGTAACAATTTCTTCACTGGGAAAGAAAAAAACCTCACATTTTAAGCCTTTCTTGATGTGAACAAGAGAAAAAACAAGCTAGATTTCAGAAAGAGGAAATCACACAGTCTTGGGCTCTTGGAATATTACAGATCTTCCAAAGGGCTTGTGACTGAAAAACCTACTAAATGGTGGACAAGTTGATTCATATGCCTGAATATAACCAGGCTACTTTTAGGCTGTAAATTCACACAGTATTAACGCTCACCTAAGTTTCACTGCGTCTTAAAAGGTACCAAATATGTATCAAAAAAAGACAGAATTAGACTGAATATTGTTACAGGACAGAAGGCCGGGAGTACTGTTAATAAGTTATAAGCCTGGGGCCAGGATTCTCCAGGTTATCATGAGATAAATGGGGGACTTACTTATGCAAATCACATAGCTGGAAATCATGTTTTGACTCTATAGCCAACTCAAGGCTTTCTAAGTGCATGGAGATATTTAAAATGTTGCCAGTATTATTAAGCTGATTCACAGTCTCCAGATAAGCCCCTTCTAGCCAATAAGACAGTATATCCAGCATCAATATTTCTGTCTTTCTATAGCTGAGGACAAGACATCCCTAATGCAGACAAAAAGCAGTAACATTCAGACATTACTCCATAGTTTAGACTGAATTTGCAGTGTCCCCATGAAATACAAATATACTCTACCTTATACTTTATAGTGTTCTCCGCATCAGGCTGTACTTCAAAGAACACAGACAGCAAAGATGACCCATATTTCAGAGTCCTCACTGAGGAGACTGAGTAGCCATCACCAGGAGTGTATTCCACTACTCTGAAAGGGCAGGAACTACCAGAGAGCTTCTTCAATTAACACAGCAATATCCCTGGCTGATGAAGCAACTATCCATGATCAGATATATCACTAGCAGCCAAGAGGTCCAACACAAGCAAGGTAGCTTGAAGATTTTAATCTTACATTATCAGGAGACAATTTACAGCTTCTCATGAATGATATTGACTCCTAAGAAAGACTAAATGACATAACATCATCTGAATCGATATTCCTTGAGGTGAAAGAATTGCTGCATTTCCTAAACTGGAGATTTATTAGATGGGCTGCAGCTGTCAAGCACTCCCCAGAAAACAAGCAAGCAATCCGCTCTTGAGGACTGGGTGAAATGTCCATGTATTTTAAACTAGCTGGTGGTTTACCTCCATTAATAATGTGTTAATAATGACTGTACCTTTGCACTTACCTAAACTGTGATGAAGAGGAGAGAATTACAAATGGCTGTCTTCAGGGTATAAGAATGTGAGAGGTGGCCCCACCAGAAGCTAACCTGAACCCAAACACAAAGCAACAGCCCATGGAAACCCCAAGCTCCTGGTCAAAAGAAAAGGACAGACTTGCTAAAAGCCAACTGACCTTTTTCAAAATGAACATTAGCAAAGTATTCGTACTACTTTATAGAAGGCAGCTGTAGAAGGTGATACCACATAATGCTACAGCCACTTATATGTCCCAGATTCAGTCATGTCCCCTGCTTCACACCCCCAGATACCTGTGAAGTCCAACAAATGATCAAATTCCAAGATGCTTTTCAGCCATTTCCTCTGCAGAATGTAATGCATCTGTTCCACATCTCCCTTAAACATCAATGGCTTCCCAGAAACTGAAAGGCTATGGGGTATGGTACAGCATTCATAAATCAAATGTTTCTCTTATTAATGGATCAGTTTAGGATGAACCCTTTCCTGGCTAGATGAGTAAGTTATATCCATTTGTCAGTAGTCAGGCACTGAAAGAGACTGCCCAGAGAAGCTGCAGAATCTCTGTAGCCGGAGGTTTTCAAGACCTAACAGAACAAAACCCTGAACACCCAGGTCTGAACTCTGTGCTGACCCAGGTTTGAGCAGGAGGATGAAATAGGTGACCATGGGCCAAAGCCTGATGGGCAGTCCTACAAATGCTATCTAATAAGATGGGTAAAGAAATTGCATGAAATATAGTTAAAATGGTTAAACTGTCGCTTTGGGTCTATTCTCCATCATAAAAAAACAAAGGTCAAACACCACTTGCCTCAAAGGCCAAAACCTCTAATGCCGTGAGCCCACTTGCCTCTCTCATTCTCTGTGAAACTACAAAATCACTAGTGGGGACAATGGGGAGCTGCTATGATGCTGAGAGGTAGGAGACGAGTCCTATGCAAATCCAAAAATATGCAGGTAACTGCAGTGTTATTTATGTGGTACTATTAAGACTGGGTTTTATTTCAGCAAGCTTACAGACTTGATGAGACAATTTGAAAAGTCAGTTGAAACAATAAGAAAATAGTATTTCAGTGATTTCAAGATTCCTTGCCAAAAGTTTAAGAAAGAACCCTGAACATTGCTCAGTTTCTTAAACAGATTTTTCTTTAACTTTTTTTGGCTTATAGACAAAATTGTAATTTCAAAATATTTTACCATAAGCATGAAAAGCAGAAAAATTTTTAAACAAATGCACTTTCTATTAAAAATAATACTAAACAAGTGAAAACCCTGAGAAAAAAAATATTTTGAGAAAATACGTTTTTCCATACCAACATCTCAACACTTCCTTAGTGAAATTCTTTGTGTCTGGAAGTTATTTCTGATATACATGGTGTAGGAGAAGGAAGAATGAAGCTCTGGTGTGTATAGCACTGTCAGACGTATTGGAATAACCTCAAAGGCCTATGAATGAAAATTCCAGTCAGACTGTCTCTACAGGAAATAGTCCATTCAAGGTCTGGATCCCTTTCAGAGAATTTGCTAGCAATATATATTAGCATTTATCAGTAAGCATTAAACAAGTCTTACAGGTATGTTACCAGCTGTTTGTTTATAACCAGTACAAGATTTTTCCAAGGTCACTGGCTCCTTATTTGCCTTTCATGAATGCAGAGCCAGTCAATCTCCAGGGCACGATAAAAAAAAAAATCTCATGCAAAAGATATAGATTTATCATTCAGCTCTCCAAGGGAGTTGCAGCACGCTTGAGTTGCGACGGCTACTTTCTGACATCTAGAATTTAATGTTTAATAAGTTACTGTTCGCAGGTATGATTGCAGGAGAATTTTTTGGTTTTCTTACATAAGTTATCTTTGATTGATCACCCAAAGGTTGGTTTATTTTCCAGGTCCATTTGGAAATATGTGGAGTCCAAAAATATTAAAGAATTCCTCAGTCTGGGTTCATTCCTCTAGGAATGTGCACTTCTAAAAGAATGCAAGCGAATAGGAGACTAGAAAGCCATCCTGTCCTGCATGCAGGATTAGACATCAGTACAAATGAGTGTAGGCCCTCACAGACACGCAGAAGAGTAAGTGGGTAGAGATCCACTGGTTGCTTTTCTTGGTCTTTAGGGTGAGCAGGTAGTATCTGGTAGTATCTTTACACTGATCTATTTTCATCTTCCCTTCAGTCTTCCGAAATACACGAAATTCAGATTTTGTTTGGTGTAATGCTAACGACAGCAAATTTCTTCAGTACATCCTTCTCTCAGTGTCCTTAGCTGCACCCAAGACCTGTGATTAATCAAAGAAAACACTTCAGCAATGTCCAAAAGTTCACACTGTCTACTGGATCTTGTTTGGGTAGCTATGTGGAAGAAAATTTAGCATTTTCCAAGATTTGAAATGAATTCTTTGTTGAATTACGAAGATTTCAGTGTCTGACTGGCATCAGTTTTGACACTACTGCAATAAAATAAAGTCAGAATTTTAAGTCATGACAGTTCCTCCACACCTGTCCTGAATTTGTGGCAGGTTTCATAGAACCAAAGAATATTTGGGATTGGAAAGGACCTTTACAGGTCATCTAGTCCAACCCCCTGCTATGGGCAGTGGCATCTTCAACTAGACCAGGTTGCACAGGGCCACGTTCAACCTGACCTTGAATGTCCATCTGGACAGTCATCATGGAGTAGCCACCAACAGACGTCCATGGACTAGTTCCAACCTTCGTTTTAACCTATCTATCCATTAAGTCACCATGACATCCTTCTGTCAGCACACTGTACAACTGGGTGAAGATCTGTTCAGTTTAAGTCTTGTTCTGTCCAGACAGTTTGTTGAAGGCCTCTTGTTTTTTGATTGTGGCAAGAAGCAAATAATCATTTCCCACTCTCCTGGTGTTAGGATTTTCCTTTTTTACCACCCATTAAAACTCACACAATGGGAAACTTTGCGTGTCTCGCAGAGGAAGGCAAGCACATAGAACACACTTTACTGAACACATCAGAGTTAATTTGCAAGCTTTTTCTTTATGGTTTCTGTGACATTAACAGAATCAGTCAAAGGAGCAGATTTGAACAACTGGTGCAGGAGGAACCATCTGGCAGCCAAGAAGCAGTGGATTGTATTTACCACAGTGAGGGCAAAGCACGCTTGCTGTGAAGCTTCAGAGAAATTGAGTAGCTTGTGGTCACCTCTGGGCCAAACCTTGCGTCTATGGTGCTTGTTACTATATCTCATTCATCTTTTGTCTTTGGTAATTCTGTAAAGCCTTGAAGCACCACAGAAAGTACAAAAGGCTTTCATTTCAGATTGGTGAGTGTATTTCCTCGAGAAGGTTCTTGGCATCCTGTGGAAGTAAGTGAATGACTGGATATTCTGACTGCTGCATAACTACTTATTGTTTTATTGAGCAAGGGAGTAAAAAGTCACATAAAACCTTGCATATTATAAATGACCAGGGTATAATTCAGACCTGTCTATGTGTGCATTAATTTACACATTGGTCTTTTTGGAAAAAAATGTCAACTGAATAAATATAGCTCAGGCCGAGCTCTTGAACCACAAATGATTTTTATTATTTTTTGGTTAAATTCCACTCATCTTTTTTTCCCCCTTTCCTGGCTTGTGAGTTTTTTAAGCACAGAATGAAACCTTTTGCTAACAAGAGGAAAAAGAACTAGGACTACAGAAAAAGCACATACCTTTTCCAAAGTCATTAAGAGCAACTTTTGGCACTTTCTATATATGGGACATAAAGCTTTATGAACCTAATCCTTAATCTCTAGGTTCTCTGACTGATTTATATGTTTACTTATGGTGTTGTGTATTTTCTTCTTCTGAAGAGCACAGTCAAGTCTCTTAAAATTTGTTCACAGGAGACCTTTTTTATGTCAACAGAATAGTGTGAATTTCAAGGAAGTACTACAAGCTCCTTAGTAATTCAACATCCCTCGAGGCTTGGTTGCATATGTATTTTTTGGAAAAGACCAATTTTAGTTTCTCTAACAGAAGCACATGTGTCCTACAGTTTGTCATGGACCTTCCTGGAGCCTCTCTGAGGGCCTGATCCCCAGCAAACCAGCTGTGACGTGCTAAGAGCCCACAGTGCCCATGGATATCCATGAGTCACCACTGAGAAGTGTTGAGTACCTGCAACTCCCTCTGAAGTTAATAGACATAGCAGGTGCTCAGCATTTCTTCAAAGGGTAGTTGAGAGAGACAGGAAGTACCCTAACCCTGAAAAAAACCTGAAAGCAGGGGGAGGCCCTAACGGGAAGAAAATTTGCTGAGGCCCCCTACACACCATTCTTCACAAATCCTGCTCCTGTGGAAGGAACAGGGAGCCCTTGTGCTCTGGGAGGCTGCACACCTGAAACGCCTCTTGTACTACCCTCAGGACTGCCATTTAAAGGAAGAGAGGTTGAAAAGCCAGAGAGGGGCCTCCCAGGAGACACCTCAGCAGGCAGGAGCATCGCCTGCACTTCATCCCTGCACACAGTGTGTCTGCAACTGTCGAGGTCCTTCTGGAGGGCTCACAGAACTCTGGGGTATTGGCCAGTCCTCCCAGCTCTGTGTTGTCAGTGAACTTGCTGCTGAGAAGGCCTTTAATGTCATTAATGAATAAGTTAAACAGTACTAGGCCTGGTATTGAACCTTGCAGGACACCACTCGTGACAAGTCCCCAGCCAGACCCTGTGCCACTGATTGTGACCATCTGGGATCTGCTGTTCAGCCAGTTCTCAGTCCACCTCACTGCCCACTCATCCAGTCCACAATTCCTGAGTTTGCCTATAAGGATATTTTGAGAGACACTGTCAAAAGCCTTGCTGAAGTTGAGGTGGGCAATACTCACTGCTCTCCCCTCATCCATTCAGGTAGTTGTTTCATCGTAGAAGGTCATTGGGCTGGTCAAGCATGATTTACCTTGAGTAAATCCATGCTCACTGGTCCTGATCAACTTAAGGGTCAGCTTTCCAATAGCATGAGCAAAGTGTAGTGGGCTTATAGATAGGCTTCCTATAAAGATGCAGTAAGAAGCAGGCAATAATTGTGAGCCAGGATTTTGTTGGGTGGTGATGTGACGGCATACTCCTACTTGTATATATAATATAGGCTATATATAATGGCATGAACACCCTATATAGCTTATCAGCTGTTCATATGCCGTGAAAAGTAAAAAAGCACATCTACCTGTGCATTATGCTCTTCCCAATGTATGCTACAGACAGTTCTGCAATAGTGTTAAATTGGCAATGGAAATATATGGAGAATGGATGCAAGTACTTGACGTAAAAGGAGCCAATCCCATGGCATCAATTACAATCAACATAGAAGAAGAGAGATGTGATTATGTATGTATTACATTGTGATACAGATCATCTTCTGCAGACACAGCAGAGATGGAAAATGGTTTCTACACCATCCTTGTTGTCCATGAATTATCTGAACCACAGTGGTGGCATGTCTCCTGTACTTGCAGCCATTTTCAGATGTTGCCGATGATGGTATGATTATTTGATTCTACTAGAATAAATTTTCCAATGGAAGGTTTGCCTTTCCACATAAAGGTTTGTATCAGCTTTTTATTTTGCACTTGTCTGTAATCTCTCTCTCTGTCTCTGTGTTTCTTCTGAGGTATTTTATCTTCTGAGGTGTTCTATCTCTTTAAGAAACACATATCCAATTTTTCTGGGGTAACAGCTGAAATGCTACCATTTCCAAGATGATACTGCAGCATCATAAGCAATGGCAGCATTTGTGAAGAGGACAGTCTTCCCTATGGGCATTTGAATATGTCTTTCTAGTGTCCCTCTGTATATCTCTGAAACAACAAATCAGTCTGGATTTTCTCGTGTTTACTTATACAAATGTTGGCTCCATCTGATCTAACCTTCTCCTTGCCTCCCTTGAGTGTCAGCTGGAGTCCTGAACAAATTAGTGCTCTCCTGGGTATCTCGGGTGCTATGGTCACTCAGCACAGAAGCTTCCAGCTCAGCTTGGCTTTAGAAAGCTATGAGCACAAACGGTAAAGAAAGGAAAGATCATGTTCGTTCCGGCAACAGGTGGTTAAAGCAGGAATGTGCAGAGGATGCAACTGGGAGAGCTGCTGGACAGATTCCTCATTTTTGTTAAAGAGTGGAAACATATGCAGGTTAAGCCCAGAGAGATGCATCTGAGGGTAGAACATGATTGGAAGGAGTGACTATAGCTTTTATTGATAATACATATTTTAGTTTCCCTTCCCTTAGAATATAAAGAATGCTCCTCTGCAGGAATAATCCATTCCTTTTGCTGAGATAAATGATTCAGACTTCTTCCTCATGGTTCACTCCATTGTAAATACAATTAGTGACTCAGAATGTTTCATTTCCTGCAAATACAATTTTTGCCTTGTAAAACAGTATCTCCTCCTATTAACCCTTTAGTCATAGAGTAACAATCACTACAAGTACAGAAAACTTATCTTAGACCAGCTGAGTTCAGTTGGAGAACAACTGGTTTAGATCTGCTCCTGCTATTAAGGGAGGAATGTCTTTATTTGTATTACACATGATGATTAGTTCCGATTATCTCTGCAGAGCTTTAAATAAACAGGGACTTTAGTGTCTGATTAAAGAAATAATGAGTTCTGAATTATTTCTTCCATGTGAGTGGAATTTAGGGAAATTCCTCATATGAACCAAACCCCAAGAAGGCAAGGTTCTCCTCCTTCAGTAGGCATGTACGCAGTTTCTCCAGCATCTACCTCATCTTTGTCAGATGGTGTAAACCAGCATAGCTTTTGTTGGCATCAGTGGAGCAGGGACAATTTTCACCAAATGAGCCTCTGGCTCTGTTTTTTCTGCCTTCCTGTAAGAGTGCTATTTGCAAATGGAATGCTGTGTTATTGCACTTCCCAAAAAGGACACAGCAATGAACCCGCATGCATTTTGCTTCTACCCTGTGAAGAATTTTACCATCCTGAAGAAAAATCTCTATGCTGAAGCTTCAGTTCTGTGATACTGAAGAGTTGTTTTCACACCATTCATACCTTTTACCGTCAGATGGTTTTTCCTGCAGTAAACATGAGACATGCATATGCACGCACTCAAGGCCAAGCTTCAACCCCATTAAGAACCAACAGCATGGTTTCATGGACTTCCAAACTCTTTGTATGAGCAGCAGCAGCTAGAGATTTCCTCTACTGCTGACTGTCTACAACAGAAAGGAGGTATTTGGGGAAGTTCTGAAAGATGCTGGCACAGCAAAGGAGTAGCAGCACTATGCTTGCAATCAGATGGACTTAACAGTGAGACTCAGGTTGTGTTATTGACTGCCAGAGAGACTAAACAACAGCACAGGGACTGAAAAAGTATCAGAGGTATTTCCCCAAAGATTAGCTACCCATGTTGCCGTTGTAGGAGAGGGAAGGAAACTTCAGGCTCTCTGACAAAACCTGAAATAGGTCACTAGAAGCAAGTAAACCTCAGAAACGTTGACCTGCCTGAGACTCCAAGAATTTCCATGTGCAAGAGAATAATGCATTAAGGGAATTCAACAATATGACTTCAAATTTCCTCAGAAATTCCTCAGGAAAAGGGAGCCTCAGTACATAACTAAAAAGAGATAGTAAATCTCACATGAAATATCCACTAGGGAGAAATGTGGAAGGAAACTAGCACATTAGCACATGGCCAAGAACTACAGGACGGAGACAAAATCCAGCCCCTCAGTTTGTCTGTGTTGAGGTAGTCCGGGTCAACATACCATTCTCTAGTTGAAAGAGGATCTTTGTCCTGTTCTGGAGGTAAAGGAGCTGAAAAAGGAGAAACTCTCCAGAGTCTTCTTTCCTGGGCTATATCTTACAGCTGCTCTACAGGAGGTTGCAATTTGCCCAGCAGAGCCAGTAGATAAAATTCACCAGTGCTGCTTTAGTTACTGTGGAGAGGGTCTGGCTCAATGTGCCATCACTGAGGCATGAGGTGCATGAGGCATGTATAAGAACAGCTGAACTTCAAGTCTTAGTCTCAAGGATGTTCAAATATCTCACTGGAAACCAGCGGAACTCAGCTTCTAAGTCACTTTGAAAAACCAGAGTTCACCTTATTCCTCATGTAGAAACCTTCCAAATGTTTATCCACATGTCAATCTTTAAAGTGCATAGAAATATCACATTTGCTAGGTCTTTTGTATAGCTGGGAAATTATAGTAACAGTTGGGGGATTTAACCTCTATTTTTGTGATTTTGGTGGGATGTGTGTTTCTGAGACAATGTAGCTGGTAAAATTCTTCCATTCCAGCAGGGTGAGTAAGAAAGCTCTTCTTGCAGGACCTGAAGTAAAAAACTGTCACATCAGCAGTGACAGAAATCACCCTATGCTGTGCAGGGGATTGTCCCCACATGCTCCTGACTTTAGTCTAGAAAAAGCTCCATGACTTCCTCCTGCATTTAATTTCCAAAATTAAAATTCACAGACCTGGTAGCCCTTTAGGGGAGCAGCAAATTTTTCCACCCTTCATGCAGTGGTCCCTTTTCCCAAATCACACTCGGTGTAAGTAATTTGCAGTCAAAGATTACAGACCTCAACACAACCTTTACCCTCTGTTGATGAAAGCCAACAGCAATCCGTTAGTTCTGCCTGTTATATGATGGAATGACTGAATGCACTTTGTACAGCGGCATAAATATGCCTCCTCTGAGGTACACTGTGCCTATACACTGAAAACTTAGACACTGCTCACTGGGAGATCTAAGCTCATCTAAGAGGTTTGGGAAGGGGCACAGGTCCTTTCTTCATGGAGCACAGTGGTTTGGCATTCACAATGTGGACTTTGAAAGATGAATAAAAAGCCACAGTTGAGCATTAGCTTTCTCTTACCTTCGCAGGAGTAGGTATTTGCTGCAGAGTTGACACCACTGTTCTGAGTAGTGACGGGGGAGGGCAGCATCAGATGACCCTTCCCTTCACCCCCTAACCTGTAGCCAAAGTTTGGCAGTCCTACTGCCCACAGATTTGGAGAAAACCAGTGGTACATGAGTGGCAGGACCTCATACAATTTTTGTACACTGGCTGACTGAGGAACATCTCAGACCAGGAGCCAGGTCATCTTCTTCCGCATGCCTCCCTACTTCACTGAGAAGGAAGCATGAGGCTGGATAGGGCTGAGAGGCTGAAGTGAGGATAGGAAGATGTGGAGGGGGAAAGAAAGGGGGAAAAGGGCTGGCAGAAGCAGTGGGGTGAAGAACAGATAGAAACCAGAAAAAGGAAGGATTTTCATGCCTCCCTTTGACACACCAGCACAATTCATGAGAAAGGCAAGCTTTTGATAAGGAAAATATTGTATTCTCATTGTTAGCTTAAATATTTGCAGAGTCCTGAGATCAGAGAAACACTTTGGGTGCCATCACGCATGCAGACAGCCATCACATTAAAGGCAGGGATAAGCACAGCAATATCACTCCAGTATTATTTTAGTCATGAATGAATATGAATGCTGCACTGAGGGTTGGAGGGTTGCAGATGGGATCAAGAGGTGGCTCATAAAACAATCTTGACCTTAAGAGCGGCTTCACACCCTGAGAGAGCTTGTGTGCATCTGTGGGAAAGCAGCCCCCGCAGACCTCGCCGCTATACCTCCACCAGATGTGAGGGCCCATGGGCAGCATCTGGTGCTGCACAGCTCCAAAACTGAGTGCACCAATGTTCTATGAAAATCCACATCACACACTGCACAAATAAGTGAAAGCAGAGTGCTGCAGGGTAGATGCAACATCAAAAACTAGGCTGCCAAAAACTGTAATCTTCCGCTAGGAAATTTATTGCTTGGAGAACCCTGTGCTATTCCCACATGAAGATATTTGCTGCTGATGGAGCCATGGATCTGTGCCAGCTGCTTCTGCATGCAGCACGCAGGGTTGGGGTGCCAGGGCACCCCACAAGTCAGCAGGGGCAAAGCTCTGCTTCTGCTCTAGGGTTCACAAGTGATTGCACACCTGCACATGCAGGCACCCCACTGACACTGTGCCACTACTCCCACCACCCTGGTAGTAATTTTCTTGCTTTGGCTTATTTTTAAGGACTCAGTGGGTACATTTCCATGCTGGGACACCCCTGTGAAGTGGTACATGAGCTTGTGCTTTGTGCCCATGGAGAGAAGAGGGGTGTAACTGGGGGACTGATGGGACAAGCCCTCTGTCCCTGATCCAATCCCACCAAACAAAGGGTACTTGTCGAAGGAAAAGGAAAATCAGCCTCCCCACCCAGCTGGGGACCAGGTCCACGTGGCTCAGAGTGCAAACATCATATGCCCTTGCTTCTGTCTTTCTCATTTCTGTTTTTACTGATCTCACACACACACACATACTATTTTTAACCTCCAAAAATAAGTTAGTAGGAATTTTTTTCCTATTGGCTACAAGCTCTGGTAAAATGACTGCATATATTGACTAGATTTTGTCTCCAAACACGTTGAAATATTTGTGTGAGGGTTTTGTATTGGGACCTGTCAGAGTGCTGTACAGGTTGATGCAAGTAATACACTGGTTGCCACAATACTGAGAATGTTGGGATCCCTCGACTGGCCCAAGCACAGCTCAGTGCACAAAGCACTTCTTATACTCAGCCCTGAGCAGCCCAGCCTCACGCTAACAAAGGCTGGGAGTTCATTTAGCTCATTGCAATCTGTGGATTCATTCACAAATGTTTTCCAGCAGATGTGCAAGCCCCTTTAGAAATGGCACATCTGTAGATGGCTGTGCATCACGTATGAACATGCTTTGCTTCATCACTTTTAACATACTTCTTAGAAACCCTTGGCTCCAGGCTTAAAAACCACAGATTTCAGCTGCATGCAGAGTTTCCACTTATAAACGACTCCTCTTTGCCTCAATGGCCATGCTTGTCCTGAGGAAATGTGACTTAGACAGGAGACATTTCCTTTGTTTCTTTTTCAACTTCAGTTGACAGGGGACATGCCCACTGTGCCACAGGACCTGCTGTGGGGTTTTAAAGCTTGTATTACACCCAGATGGTAGGTGCTGACAGAGTTAGCTTTGGGTGTGAGAGATGGCTGGCAGGCACTGTGAGGCTTGGGGCTGGCCTGTGAGGCTGGACCATCCATTCCCAGTAGCCATGGGGTGATACAGGCCACCCTGTGACAGCCTCATTCTTTGAAGGCTGTGACATGTACACAGTGCCGTGAGGCAGGGGAACATCAGCAGGCAGCTTTGGGAAGGTGGCTGCCTCGAGAGCCACCCTGTTTGTATTGTGATGGAGAGGATTGGTTTCAGACAGATAGACCTCGACACCAGGTCAGTATCCATCATCTTGGCCAAACCACCCAGGCTGCTGGCTTCAGGGACAGTCTGTGTGTCTGGGCTCACAATGACATGGAGGCTGCTGGCAGGACTGGTCTCCTTGTAGGAGTGTGGGTCCAAGGCTGGGAGTAACCATGAATGATCCTTTTGTCCCCTTTCCCCCCTCCCCTTCTTCACACTAGCACATATATATCCTCAGGTGGCCAAGGACCAGGGTATAAATTTGACTTCTCCTTAGTTAAAACTTCCACTAATTTGATCATGGTTTTGCCAAGGAAGGAATAAATATGGAGCAGGGACTTTGGGGATTTGTGCTATGAAAGTGAGAGCTGGAGAAACCGAGACTGAAGCAAATTTTTGAAGCAAGCGGTCAGATCCAGGCATCCTGGCTCCTTTCTGTATGTAAATCTGGCCAAGCTTCTACCCCCAGCCTCAACACCTGCCCCCATGTAGAGCACAGATTACCAATTGCTAGTGGGAGACCTCTGACAATAGATAACAACAACATCCTGAGTTTCATGAGGGTCAAGTCTGCTCTAGGTCAGGCCAAGCCACAAGGGTTGAGAGCCAGCTTCCTACTGCTGAGCCTGTGCACTGGTGTGGTGCACAGCTCTTTGTCCAAACCTCTGCAACACGCTTATCGAGCATACCCATATTAAGGCAAACTGGAAATTTCACACTTCTGAATGCAAAATAGATCACTCCATACAATTCTCCCATTTGTGCAAGTGTATTTTGCCTTGGTGCCAGCATATTTCCAGGTACAGCATATATCCCTATCTTGTGAAAATTCAGACACTTCTTGTCTGCGGCCTGAAAATTTGAGATTTGTCTTTTCCATATAAGCTTTAATGCCCAGTCTAGGAGCAGTTTAAATACCCAAAGGACTGGGGTTAAAACTAGCTGAATGATCCCCAATGCAGTCCTAAAAATGAATTTCCTGTTCCCTCAGGTGTGGGGAAGTCCTTTCCTTGCAGCTGGGCCAATGAATCGGGCACCTTATTTATTTCATTTTCCCATTAGCCAGTGTGTAATAAAGCACCACAGACATCAAGCATGATTTAAATCTCCCCTCCTACTTCTGCTCAATATGCATGTCTGTGTAAGGTAAAGGATTTTTTCCCTTGCTCTCTTTTCTGTTTCAATTTATCTCCCTCACCCAGGAGTTTGCTGGTGAATACAATGGCTTCAGACTGGAGAGAGCTGCAGCTAATTTTCTTGTTCTGTTTGAATAAATGGCTGTTGACTCTTACAGAAGTATGTTAGCCTTCTCATGTGGTTTTAATCTCCTTAAGTCCCAGCCACAGAGTTACTTAGGCCTGTTGCATAAAAAATACACCTTTCATACATGGCTGTATATGTCCTTGTTTCATTCTTTTTCTGCATATTCAGCTCTAAAAATACTGACCTTGGGAAGGTCCCATTGTAAATGTGTTTTTCTGAACACTCTAGTTCTTCTTGTTCAGGTAGCTTTTACTGCTTGTCCTACCATGAATGAGGAAGGGAAGCCTCCACACCTTGGGAAAAGTATAAATTTCTTGTTGTAGGAATCAGGGTCCTTGTGGGCATAAGTGCACCTTGCCACATGCCCTGCATTGGCCAAGGGAGCGACTGCATGGTGAGATCCCAGTTCAACGCTACCCTCTGAAGCTCAGCTGTCATATCCCACGGCCTCACTCTTCCTGCTATCCTTAGGATTCTTAAGATAGCACTCAAGGAGTGCTGCTGAAATCTTCCCAGTATCCCCAAGGACAGACGGTTACTAGGGAAGCTAAAAGCATAGAGGTCCAACAAAACTGGCAGCCTGTCATGGTGTCTTTCCACCACAGTAAGCTACACACGGGTTATTCACAATAAACCAGGTGGCACCCAAATAATTTTTGCCTTCTGTCGTGGTTAGTCTCTATAAGGGCTCAGGAATGAATCAAGTCTATTGCTCCATTTCATACATTTCCATAAGGTGGGGTGGCCTCCCTCTGGATACAGTGTCTAGAAAATAAAGTGTTGAGGTCTAAGGACAAAGGTTCACAGTCTTCTTAAACTGGCATAAGGTGATAACTTGCCCTTGGTCAAGGTGGATTGGGTTAGAGAACACCCAGGCAAACTCAACATCCACAGGTCCTGACAGGATATATCCATGAATGCTGCGAGAGCTGGTGAACACCATAGTGAGACCACTCACAACATCTTTGGAATGTCATGGAGATCAGGAGAGGTGCCTGAGGATTGGAAGAAAGAAAATGTCACCCTGGTCTTCAGAAGGGGCCAGAAGGAAGACTCAGGGAACTCCAGCCAGCCAGCCTCACCTCAATCCCTGGTAAGGTTATAGAAAGGTTATATAGTGCTTCATTCTGGAAGCCATGTGTATCCACAGGGATGACAAGAAGGTGATCAGGAGTAGTCAGCATGGATTCACTGAAAGTAAATCATGCTTGGCCTACCTGATGGCTTTCTGTGACGAAATAATTATTTACCTGAATGCATGAGGAGACAGCAGTGAGTATTGTCCACCTCAACTTCAGCAAGGCTTTTGACAGTGTCTCTCAAAATATCCTTATAGGCAAACTCAGGAATTGTGGACTGGATGAGTGGGCAGTGAGGTGGACTGAGAACTGGCTGAACA
The DNA here is from genome assembly GCF_017639235.1 of Corvus kubaryi. Classification (NCBI taxonomy): domain Eukaryota; kingdom Metazoa; phylum Chordata; class Aves; order Passeriformes; family Corvidae; genus Corvus; species Corvus kubaryi. The sequence continues at coordinate 10,120,629 of NW_024580671.1, forward strand.
GCAGATCCCAGATGGTCACAATCAGTGGCACAGGGTCTGGCTGGGGACTTGTCACGAGTGGTGTCCTGCAAGGTTCAATACAGGCCCAGTACTGTTTAACTTACTCATTAATGACATTAAAGGCCTTCTCAGCAGCAAGTTCACTGACAACACAGAGCTGGGAGGACTGGCCAATACCCCAGAGTTCTGTGAGCCCTCCAGAAGGATCCTGACAGGTAGGAGAGGTGGGCAGAGAAGAACCATCTGGAATTCAGCAAAGGCAAATGCAGGTCCTACACCTGGGAATGAATAAACCCCTGCACCAGCACAGGCTCGGGGCTGACCTGCTGGGATGCAGCTCTGTGGAGAAGGATCTTTGGTTATGCATGTTGAAGGCATCCTCTGAGAACAGCAGAAGAGACATGAAGGGCAGAGTTTCAGTGGTCACAGATCCTGACATCTGTATGTTCAGGTGAGAGCTGGGAAATAAGCTTTGGGAAGGATGTTTTGAGATTTAAACGCCTAGCAGAGTTGGGGCAAAAAAATCGTATTCAAGTGCTTTTGTGGATCCAACACATAGAACTTTGAAGGTACAAATGCAGCACACTTGGCAAATAAGCTTGGCAATTAGTTATGCTCTTGAGAACCAGTAACATACAATAAAAAGATCTATCATATTCTACAGATGATAGGAATTTTATGTATCACTTATGTATCTTTGGTATAGGTTTTAGCATATGGAATCAAAACTCATGAGCATGAGGAAAACCAGTGGATATCCACTGTGTCCTTTTCACAATACCATTCTGTCAAGCATAAATTGGTCAGACATTTCAACTTATTTACTGTCATTTCTCAGCTATAAATATTCCGAATGGTTTCAAATACTCAGACCTTGCCATAGCATCCACAATAATGAAAAGTGCAAGTATTTTGCAAACTGAACAGCATCTGGATTGTTCAACAGCTTAAAGATATGTAGCAGAAGTTAAAACTTGGTGAAGTAACCTTTGAAGGACAACACATTCCTCCTTTTAATGTTTGTTGTTAACTCAGAGGATTCAGGTTAATTATTTTGCTTCCAGCATATAAATCAACAGTTTGACTTTGCTAGATGCACAGTTCTGTTCCTCTGAATCCTAGAAGCATACTGTTTACACAACATAATCAGCAAATTAAAATTATCTTGTTCACAGAGGATCTGGTTCCCACAAAATATCCACACCCTTCCTTGATCATGAATTATGGGTGTCTGGAGTCTTTACCAGAAACTTGGCTGGGCTATGTAAAATAATTTTCTGGAGAGTGTGTTTTATTTTGAATGAAGCAAGCAGGCAAGAGGCCAGTAGGATTAAAATGGATTCTTTCTTTAAAACAACTCACAAAATACAGCAGTTCCTACCATTTTGTTAGTGTTGCCTATTTCTTTCCAGATCCCTTTTCCAGGCTTTGACTGGTGCTCTCAAGTACACTCTGCATCTCTCAGGGCACATCAGAGGGTGGCTGCTGCCCAGGGCCAGTCGCCACCAGAGAGCCAGTGGACACGAGAACAAGGAGACTCTTATTGGAGCCCCAGCTGCCAAGTCACTGGGTCCATTATCCCAACCCTAGCATGAGGAAGGGACATCCATCTTTCTGCTCATTCAGCTTAAGGGAAATAATTCCTCCAGGTATGATTTGTAAATACTGTGATGCTTTAATTCTCTGAAATCATAAAAAAGAGCTCTCAGATTCCCTGATGAAAAAGGGAATGCTCTGTCTCTATCTAATATTATGTTGCGTTCAAAGCTCTCTGAATTTATTTGGACAGTATTAACAGAAGTTTATTGAATACGGGCAAAATAATAAATGAACCACATCCACAAGAGCTGGGATAACGAGGAACTCTGGCAGCACCAAGAACTGTCCTGCTTGACCAAGCACAATGCAGTTACCTTCTCCACTCCCAGCAAAATCTACCTGTGTGATCTCCTTTAAGTCACTGCAACATTTTTCTCCTTGTTGAATTTGATAAAAAACAGAGAAACCGGACAAACCTGAAACAAGAGATATGGACTTCCTTTGCTGAAGAAGAGGTACCCTGACAGTAACAAACAAACTTAACTTTAGTGTCATGAAAGATACCAGAATATTGTACAAAATACTTCTTGGTGCAATGAAATTAAACCAAATCATTTAGCGATGACCTCTGACAGGAGAAATCAAGTCTGTGTCTTAAACTCCTGCCACAATGATTGTTTCAATGTCAGTTGTCTGTCTGCTGTCATACCTGGAGAGCCCTGGATCCTGCCCTACGCCTGTGTCAGCAGAGCTGAAGTGTTTCTGAGGTCAAGCAGTAGCCACCCCTAAAGGCCCATGAAAGTACTTGCTCTTACCCACTGCCCTTGGGTCTTCATCATACAGGAACCAAGGCCACTGCCCTGAAAGAATAGATAATCCTTTTGCTATCTGACCTGCAGAGAGCCAAGAAATGGCCTCTCCCACAACGAAAAATCTTTCCTGCCTCATGACACCCTCATTACAAAAGTGGCCTTGCCACCTCTTTAATCACTACTCCTTTTTTCTTATTTTGTCTTGCACTGTTCACTGCTTATTAGTTTGCTCAGCTCAAGGGTTGTCAACACCATAGGGACTAACGCTTTCAGAGCACCCTGAGCTGTGGGAACAACTGCTCACCCCATGCCAGCCCCTGTTCCAAAACTGCTTCTTCCCTGTGCCACATCTCACAGCTGAGGCTGGGATGGACAGAGGTGAGCCCTTCTAGGCTAGGACAAACAACACTGAAAATGAGGGAGAAAAAGCATAAAAAATGCACAAGAGCCCTGTAGCTGCAATTGGCAGCTGTGTAGTTAGGAGGACTTAGAGGGCTCCAGAAAGAAAGCATTTCTCTGTGCACTTTCCAAGACTTGTTTTGAAAAGATGCCAGGCAGAGCTCTTCAGAGCTAAGTGCAAGAAGTAAGCATGATGGTGACATCTTTAAAACTGGCCAGCTACCAGTGGGCTTTTACAGGGCCAGAGTGATAAAGCTGGCAGAAGATTATTTTTTTTGTTGTTGTGAAATCACATAGTCCTACTTCTTACATCTGTTTAGGTATTTATCCAAGAATACGTGCTAAAAAAATACCTATGTCACTGAGACAAGAGCAATTTATTGTAATTTATATGAGAAGGTTGACATTCCAGCATTAAGTAAAAAAAATATTCTTGACATTTACCATTTTTAAATCACCTCTGGGCAGGATATCCAGTCAGACATTGCCACAGTCCAATTAACCAGATAAGAGAAGGGACAACAGTTAACATTCAAAAATACACAGTTCTCCCCCCTTCCCTTGCCTGAAAATAAAAAATAATTAGAGTAGGATTATACATTTGTTATCATGTGTATTAGTAATCAGCCCAAGGGCATAGAGAAGAGACCTTTTGACAAAGCAGAAATTAGTAAGAAATAACTTAGGGAGATCTGCTTAGAGCAGATTAGAATTGTCGTTGAAAAGGTTTCCCCCTCCCCAGAAGATGCTTGGAGTTGCAGTATCATATTAGGGGAAAATACTACAAAGGCTGCCAAAAAAGCATCAGAAGAAAATTAATGTAAGAGGAAAGGCTGAAGCCTGATGGTGCTCCAAAGATTACTGGCTTAATTGTCAGAATTTCTCTAGTCCGGCTTTTGTACTATCAGCAATAGGTCCAGAGTTAAAATAAAATAAGTGTGTTCTATTTCTACTTTCTGATACTACAGAAGTGGATGTAGCAATTTATTTCCTACATGTGGTATTTTCTTTGGCTTATAAGGGAACCAACACAGAGATCCACTGTATTGCAAAAAAAATTTGTATTTTGGTGTCAAAAAGGGTCACATTTCTGACTTCTGCTATTTCTGATCTGAGTGACAATGAAAATTGTTTTCGTGTGCAAGACAGATGGGTCATCTTGAAGCTTGTGGAAGTTAATTATGCTTCAAATCAGAGGGAAGAAGGAAAGGACTATTCCTGAAAATAAGTAAACACAAAAGATAGAAATGTACTAAAAATTGTCACCCAGCCACTAGAGTGAGAACTGGGAGTCAGGGGTTTTCAGTGCTTCAAACAAGTGAGAAATGGAGCCAGGGAGGGAGGGGAAGAGCAGGGAAATACTTCTTTCAGTGACAAATTCCATCCTACAGGTATATAAATATCCCCACACAAGAGGAAGAAGATCTGCCCAAGAAGACAAACAGTAAGACATGCTGATGAATTTATGTATTTTCCTGGTGTAGTTCCACTGCTGCATATCCTGTTTCCTTCTGGTCATTTAAGTATGTAAAAAACCAAACCAAACAAAGCAAAATTCACTAGTGCCTTTTGTACTGTGAAGTAGAAAGAGGAAAGAGAAAAAAATAATGCTGGTTCCAAGAGCACACACTACATCAATTTCTGTAGAAAAATTGAGGCTTGTAAGGTTCTATTAATGAAATAAATTCCCTGTGTATGACAAAAACTTCCTAACTTAAAGCTTTCACTGATAGAAGTAGGTACATTCTCCTATGTACATTAAAGCCATCAGAAGCAGTTTTGTAATCACACTTCAGCTATTGCTTCCTGTCCAAGCACAGTGTAATCAGGAGAGGGAAGTGCTCCTGCCCTTAACTTAGAAGCCCTTAGTATGAAGTAGCAGCAGTTGTTTTTTTCCCAGATGAAAGACTCAAAAGCAGAACCATTTTTCCTACGCTATTTAATGAGATAAGACAAACCTGAAGTGAAATCTTTGCCTTAGAAGAAGACCCTAAAAAATAATATTTGCATGCAATTGCACATGGTAAGATCATTCTTAAAAACACAAGACTTAAGTGCATGAGAGCAATATTTAACATGAAGAAGGGAAAGGTGGGTCCTCTTTAGTATCTGCAGTGTGAAATTCTGTGTTTTTTCCTGCATCTGTGGAATTTAACAAATATTCCCACTCAAGATTTGTGAGATTTGTTTTAGCAGAGCAGTCAGGAAAGTTTTTCTCTTTCTACCTGCTCTCCAAGATACTGTGGTAAAACAAACCATTCCTTTCTCAGTCTGTCTGCATGGTTCCTCATTATTAATTGTATTTCCCAAGCTTCAGGAGTGTCTTCATTAACCTTAGGAAGTCTTGTTTTCAAACTCCAAATGTGGTTTCTTCTCTGATCCTTCTTACAACCCCCTCTTTAAAATGAAAGGCTCCCATTCATAGTTACCCTTTCTTTCCTTCTCTTTTGCCAGTTTTCAGTCCAATATGCTCATTGTCCTTCTATTCCATGACTTCAGACCTTAGACATTTTAACCAACAGTGGAGAATGCTGTCAACTGCTTTCTGAAAAACGGAGTCTATAATATCCTTTCCGCTTCCTTACCAGGGCAGTAATTTCCTCAAAGAATTCCAACAAATTAGTTAGGCATGATCTCCTTTCTCTGAATTGATGTTAGCTGTCTTTAATCAAGCTCTGCTTTTCCAAGTGTTCCCTATTTGATTCCTTAAAGGAGTTTCAGAGTCTTTTCCCTTCAGTGAAGTTAAACTGACAAGTCTGATTTTTCCCAGTGTTTGGGGAAGCTGTCTCCTTTTTTTTCCTTAAGAAAAAAGGATGAGAAATAAATTTCAAGTAATTTCAGTAGCCTCCCATCTAGAGACACTTATTCCCCTGGATTCTTAAGCACCATTTTTGCTGTTAAGAAAGGGAATGCATACTAAGAAGACAAGGATGAGAATGAAGAAACACAACACTACAGATGACAACTTTGTGTAATCAGATGGTATATTTTGAAAGCTGGAAACCAGATAATAACAAGTAGTTCTGATGAAGCCTAAGATTTGCATGGATCAAACTCATGTCCAGTTCCTCCTACAGGCAAGCAGCAACTGGGACCCATACAACCCTACAGCACTTCCTCATGGACCTCACTGTGGAACATCTGCTGAAACGTGACATGGTTCGTGTTGAAGTCTTTGGTGCATGTACTTAAGGGGTTTTCAGGCTTCCCCCTGAGGTCTCCTTCACTTCAAGCATGAGTAAATTGGGAAGGGGGATGTGAGAGATTAGTCCATCAGTCTGCATGTCTTCCTGTACACACAAATGATGTAGTGCATGACCTGGCTTCATGATGGCATGAACCTCTCTGCACACATTGCTGAGTGCAACTGCATCTGTGTTGAAGCCAATTATTTGCCTTGCAGTGCCATAGCCTATCTCTTGCTCTTGGTGGATATTTGCTGGCCATATCCAGTAACCTCTCACTGCACTTGGGACAAGCCATGACGGGCAGGCAGACCACAGTGAGGTGGGAGGCTGTAACCCAGCCTCACCTGCAGTGCCTCAGGACAGGGCAGCCTGGGAGCCTGGCACAGGGCACTTGCCATACCCCACTGCTGTCACGCCTGGGTTTGGCCTTTTTTGTGGGTGGGTTTCATTGTAATCTTTCCATAAATCACCCCTTTCTTCAGATGCAAGCTTCATTCCCACTGTCCTCTAGGGACAGAGACAGAGGACAGACAAGAGCAGAGCTGCCTCGGGGAAGGGGACAAAGGCATGATCATACAGGATGGCTTTGTACCTGGCCATTGCACCTGGTCTCATGAAGTAGCAAAATGCCCAACATGTAATTGCATTTGAGAAAAAAAAGAAGTTTTCACCACTGTCATTGGTAAGAAAAGGGAAATAAAAAGCATCAAAGAAAATAAGGAGGTTCTGCCTCTTCAAAGTATACGAGATTCACTCAAAGTTACAGCAATAAGCACATCCCATGAAGCTTTACATTTTGGTACAAAATTGGATTGTATGCACCATGCATTTCTTGGATTCTCATCTCTGCAAGTGATACTGTATTGATCTAAGATTAGAAATAAGAAATCCCTGTGTCAGTAGGTTTCCATAGAGAGTGAAGGTGACTGCTGGATCCTTCTCATTTCAAACACAGATTGTTAACACAGATTGTTAACACAGACTGTTCTGGGAACACATAATTTACTGCTCAGAAGAAAAGGAGATTCTAGAGGCTGCAGAATCTCTCACAGGTAAGGAATATACATTTTAAAAGATAGCAGAATCAGTCATTAACATTAATTGTTCTTTTAACACTGGGTAGCCCTCAAAGCTGTTTCTTTACGCTTAAAAGAACAATATCCGTTTCCTACTTCTGAGTCCACTTATTTCCTTCTTGCCACTAAGCACCGTTCTTAAAGCATCAGAGTTCTGGAAAGGGAGTTTCATAAACTCTCTCTTAAAACCTTTTCCCTCTTTAAAAAAAACAACTCCCCCATAAAAACAAACAAATAAACAAAAACCAAAACCCAAAAAAAGATAGGTTGTTTGCTTTTGTTACTCTTACACTAAAAGTATTCAGAACCTCATCTCTCTGCCATTCTTATTTTCTTTCTTCCTGTTTCCAGATTTCATGACCCATCCCTTTGTCCTTGTGCTAAAATTTCCCTTTGACTTAAATATATCTTTTTGTTTCCTGGAAGGTCTCCTCTCTTTTTGCCATTCTCCTTCCTTTCTCATTTCTGATGTCTGCTTTACAAAGTCTTATCTCACTCATGACAGCTTGTCTAAAAAATATTTTGGATGGATTTGTTCCACTAAGCTGGAAGTCTTTTAGAGTTTTGATTTCAGGAGGAAAGTGACTCAGATCTGCTGAACTGCAGGTAACTAACCTTAGCTTGTGGCATATCTCAGGTAAATTGTGTCACTTTGAAACACAGCAGAAGGGATTAAAACTAATATTTGAGACAGGAGCATAAGCATGGTCATTCGGTTGTGTTGCTTAAACTTGTTCTGGAACAAAATACAGCAGACACCCCAGCTTCTGTAAATCTTACTCCATTGTCTGGGGTTTTTTTTTTTCAGAACTGATGAGAACTAATGGTCTGTAAAAGGCAGCAGACAATCCTACTTTACGAAACAGCTCCCGGGGCTAGTACAGGATCTGGCAAAATGGTGAGGGTGTCAGCCCAACACTGAAAAGTTGCTCTTACAGTCAGAGAAGAGGGAAAGCAGTGGCATGGGAGCCTCAACTGCCAGCCCATGGGTTAAAGCATGGTACCCTTCCCAGCCCTGGCTGGAGAGCTGAGCACACAAGGATGAGCTGGAGGAAGCTTCCAGCAGAAAGTGAGTTTCATAGCATTACTCAGAAAGCCAAATCATATTAATCTTATAATTAATTCCTGCAATGCTAATGAAGGATAGCCTTGCAAGACTGGTGAAAGGACAAAACAGGGACACTTTAAAAATATATATTTATAAACTAATTGGGAAGTATATTGTGCATGGTTTTATGCAGCAGTCAGATGACCTTCTTCTTTTGTAACCAGCGGCTTTTCACCACAGTGGACACACTGTCTCCAAGGCTGTCCAGTGCTGTGTAGAACCCAACAGAGGAGCAGAAAGAGCAGGCACACTTAATCCCTGACATTTCAGTCCCATGACAGCCCAAGCAGGCAGCAGTAACTCCATTATTAAATCTCAGCCCAACTCAGAGAGTGTTTCCAGACCTTCTTCAAAACCAATAAAACACTATTTTTAAAAAGCCAGGAATGCTGGTGTTTTGACGAACCATTAAAAGACACATTCTACTGCTACAATTTTATCATTTACCTATGTTACTAAGACTTACAGCAGCTTCTTCATATTATCAGGTTTGACATTTTTGATAGATTTCTAATTGACCAGACATAACTGCACCTGAAAATGTATTCTTGCTACATATCTGATGCCTTATGCAGTTCCACTAAAAATACTGTGATTCAGCAGATTTTACACAGTTTGAGTTTGCCTTGAAAACAGGCCTTCAGTTAAAGATGTACCTTCTTTCTCAATTCCTATTCACAGGTTCTTTTTTTTTTGGCTAGCTTTCCTATGCTGACTGCTAGGCTGGCCCTCAGCAGACCACCCCACACCACTCACCCTTAGACCTCTACATGAGTGCAGATGCTGATTTTGTCTTTTTGATTCCTGCTGTGCCCCTTGTCCTGACTCAGCATCCTGGTGAGAGCAACGTGATTACTGCTACCATTGTCACTCAGCTGGTGAGGTTCCTTGCCGTGGTTATTTGCCTGTGGTAGCTTCAAAGACCATGAGCATCACCTCCCTGGGGTTTACCAGATGCAGGTTAGCAGTTGCCTGCTTTGTACTACATGACCATTGCAAAAGGACTTATGGAAGAAAACCACAAAGAAATGAACTGTAAGTGCATCCCATCCTCCTCCTGTGGTGGGCCCAGAAGCCACGGTGTTGTGAGTCTGCCTCAGTGAGAAGTGATTTCTTAGCTGACATTTGGGCATGTGGAAGGCTAATAAGTGTTCATGCTGCTTTTCAGCCAGCTAATCAAAATCGGTTGTGGTTTATTTCTAGCCTTCACCTCCATATGCACCAAGGAAAAATGTCACTGTACCGTCCACTGAAGTAATCTGTATTTTTTCCATGTCCAGTCAACTCTTGATGATATTCTCCATAGACTAACACAGAACATATGTAAATTGGAATGTAAGAACATATTTAGTATATTTACCTTTGAAAAATGAAGTTATGATGAGGAATGAACATCAAGGGGGAAAGGGGTGGGGAGATGGCTGGGAATATGTCATCAGGGCACAGCTAATCTCCAATCTGGATGCACTGTTCCCAGGTGATCAAAAGCTGACTGAGTTTCAATCACAAATGTGGCTCCTTTCTTTTCTGCCAAGTGAGCTTGAACTCTCTGGGATAATCTACATCTTTTTCTCATTGCAAGACTTGGCACTATTCAGTAGAAATAGCATGCTTTCTCAAGGAACTGCAAGAGTAATGGAGGCTGAGGCTTTTTGAATCGTAGCTGAGATGCATTAGCAAAGCTGTGGGGTACTTCCTGCAGCACCTGCCTGGCAGCACTGGGAGCTGATGGGTTTTCCCTTTCCAGATCTCCAGATGAAAACGGCTTTTAAAGATGCAGCTCCTATTGCATGCTTGGTTTTGGCAACTAAAGGCTGATGCTTAGCTGGGAAGAGAAATCATCCATTCCTTTTCATCGTGACCTCTTTACCTTAGCTTCACTCCACATCTGGTCCTCTTACCCTAAGCCGCTGCCTGTGATACACCCTTTCTTTTTTCTATTTTTCTCCCTTTGTAACTTATCCCCCTCTTATGTTACCACCTTTCAAAATCATAATAGCTTAACATGATGTTTCCTGCTATCATTCCTTCCTCACCTCCTCACCTGTGGTCCTGGTTGCAGCCGTAAGCTCTCTGGGAAATGGGCTTCCTCCACCTCCTTTCTGCATCTGCTGGATGGGGGCCCCAGGCCTGGTTGCTCTGTAGGCTAATAAACATGCATAAAAGTAGTGATAACAAGTAGCAACTCTGCTCCTCAACTAATCAGTTCCTACTGATATGTTGAGTACTTTTTTCTTTAGAAATTGCATATCCAATAGCAGAAAATGGGAATTAATCTGTAATTTTATGTGTTGCCAATTCAAAGGACAGTAATCACCTCACCTGAGTTATGCTGCTGACCTGATGCAAAATGAATTTGGAATTCAAGTAATGGGAATACATTTTTCAGTAATCATTTGAAGATGGAATTCCTGAAGAAATTAGTGAAAATTTTTGCGTAAGAATCAATAACAAGAAAGTCCTGAACTGCTCCTTAAGAGTCCACAAGTCAAAAAAGTACTGAACTTCATCCAATAAATAATACATCGTGAATTGTTCGCACAGCTGTGCTCTACTTGCAAGGGAAGTTCAGGGGGTCTAATAATCCCTCTTCATGCAGAATATTTTGTTACATGGGGAAAACAGTAATTCAGAGGATTCTCAATTTTTCTCCTGTAATAAATTAAGAAACTTTGATTTTGGCATTTGCAGGGAAAACACTTTTTTTTCTTCACGGCTGTGAACTATCTCAGAATAGATTTTTTTTAAAGGAAATTACTAGCATGGCTGCCATTAAACAATGAGCATTGGTCCAGTAATTACTACACAGTCCCAAATGATGTAGTACAGGAAAATATATTTATCCCAGAGATAGTGTGTGGTAACTTATGGTAAAAGTTGCTTCTTTAGAAGCAGCCACCACAACTCCATCTGTTTTAGCTAAAATAGCTGTCCAAGTGACCCCAATTTCAACTTTATGAGGCTCATACTAATAGGGAAACTGAAGAAAATGAGACAGAGTTTAGCTTCATGTCACTACTCACATTTTCAAGCTCTTTATCAAGTATCTCTTAAAAGTGTCCTGTATGCTAGAGCTCCAAACGTCTGTCTGGAAGTGATGGACTCATCTTTAAAGAAACAGACCCACTTAATGTGTCGAGCTACAAACATGAGCCTATTGGTGCATATGAACTAACATGTCACCCTGTGATTGATGTTTCCCTATTACTCTGCCAAAATACATTAAGTTAAGCTCCTTTTCATCTCCACAAATAGTAGGGACTACAGATGGCCCTCATTTGTAATCCTCAGGAACTAGCACAACCAAGCAATGCGAGGGGGTGTCGGTACCCACTGCCCACCTGAAATGGATTAGGGAGATTTCAGTATGGAGCAGCGTTGCAGGAACAAAGTAACATAGCAAGAAATAATGGAAAGGAAGGGGTGCTGACAGTGGCTGCAGGCATTATCGAACTATGCAAATGACAGTACTCTCTGAGCAGACAATCACAGAATCACATTGTCACAGAATCACAGAACAGGTAAAGTTGGAAGGGACCTGGTTCAACCTCCCTGCTCAAGCAGGGTCATCCTAGAACGTATAGCACATATGCATCCAGACAGTTCTTGAATATCTCCAGTGAGGGAGACTCCACAACTTCTCCAGGCAACCAGTGTTCCAGTGCTCAGTCACCAGCAAGGTAAAGAAGGCCCTCCTTGTGTTCAGGTGGAACCTCTGGAACTTCCTGTACATCAGTTTCTGCCCATTGCCTCTTGTTCTATTGCTGGGCACCACCAGGGAGAGCATGGATCTATTCCAGTGACACCCTCCCTTCAGATAATTACAGACATTGATGAGGTACCTTCTCAGTTGTCTCTTCTCGAGGATTAACAGGCCTAGTTCCCTCAGCCTGTCCTCATAAGAGAGATGCTCCAGCCCCTTGATCATCTTTGTAGCCCTCCACTTGACCTGTTCCAGGAGCTCCATGTCTCTCTTGTACTGAGGAGCCCAGAACTGGACACAGCACTCCAGCTGTGGCCTCACCAGGGCTGAGTAGAGGGGCAGAATCACCTCCCTCGACCTGCTGGCAATGCCCTTCCTAATGCACCCCAGGATACCATTATCCTTCTTGATGAGACGGGCACTCTGCTGGCTCATGGACAACATGTCCACCACGCCCTCCAGGTCTTTCACTACAGATCTGCTTTCTCAGCAGGTCACACCCAGCCTGTGCATGAGGTTATTCAGATTCAGTGATATTTTAGCAGTGTGCATGACTCAAATCTGCGTACTCTCTGGTGGCATTCTGGTCCCACTGAATTTCATGGCTCACCTACTGACTTCAGTTTTGGTCAGGATTTCATCATGGCCTGAAGATTGTTGAGGTCCTGATGAAAGGCAGAAAAAGGTGGAGGTTGTTTCTTGGCACTCTTTGTCTAGTGAGCTTGTGTGACTGGGAGATGACTGGGCATCTGCTTTTTGTAGCTGTGCAAAGCAATTCCCCTGTGGCCTCAGACTCTTTGCTGGAGGTTCCTACTGTAGGTGTCTTGGCTGTAGCTGGTCATAGAATCATGGAATGGTTGGAGTTGGCAGGGACTTTAGAGATTGTCTAATTCTAATTGCCTTTCCATGCACAGGTACACCTTCCACCAGGCTGCTCAAAGCCACATCCCAGCTGGCCTTGAATACTTCCAGGGATGGGGCATACACAACTTCTCTGAGCCTCACCACCCTCATAAGTAAAGAATTTCTTCCTTTTGTCTAATCTGAACCTACCCACTTGCAGTTGGAAGCCATTACCCCTTATCCTGTCACTACAGGCCTGTGTGAAAAGTCTCTCTTCAGCTTTCTTATAGCCTTCTTCATGTACTGGAAGGTCTCCCCAGAGCCTTCTCCTCTCCGGGCTGAACAACACCAGCTCTCTTAGCCTGTCTTCAAAGAAGGAATGCTCTAGTCCTCTGATCATCTTCATGGCCCCCCTCTCGGCCCACTCCAGTGGGTCCACAGGTCAAGGGAGCTGTGGCCAACAGACCTGGGAAGAGGAGCTCTGACTGCCCAAGACATGTCTTCTTGGAAAGCCATGCTGTGTCAGTAAAGAGAGGAGATGGGCCCTGTATCACCTTCACCAGGATGAGGGCCAGTGGCAGGCAGGGCCCCAGATGTCGGATTTCTCAGGGTTGCACACACCCTACCAAATGAAAGCATTTTTGCACACAGCACACGTGTGTCTCCTCACCAGTAAACATGTCCTCTCACTGTCATCAGAGCTCAAGCACACAGGATCCACCTCAGCCAGCCCTTGGCTCTGGAGCCTGCCAGAAGAGGAGGGGGATGGGAGGTGGATGCAGGTCTCCATCTACCATGGGTTTCATTTTACCTCGTGTCAAAACTGTTCCCACCTCTCATGTGAAGGGAGTGATTGCAACACAGATAGTCTTCACTTGATGCATATTATGAGAGTGAATTTATGTCACCTCACTTTTTACAAGAAGAGAAAAAAAGCAAAGAAAGCAAACAAAGATTATTTTGAGAGAGGGATTTGTGGGGCAGAGGATGGCAGATGTGGCTGTGAGAAGACGGCTCCAAGTGCAGTTTGGAGGCCAGGCAGGAAGGGAGCCCCAGCCTCCAGACAGCATAAGAGATAATGAAGGTCTTTCCAGACACCATTATCTGCTTCAGCAAAGCACTGGGACTGGCTGATGGACCTTCTCCAGGGAAAGATGTATGCAACTCCTTGGAGGTCCATGCCTAGCCAGGGGAATGAGGCTGGTGTGGGTCTAGACTCAGAAACTGCAGAGACAGAGATGTCTACCTACAGGTGCTAAAAAAGCTAGCAGAGAAATTTTCTTGCTTGCGTCCTGTGAAAATCTCCGTTCTCAGGCAAGCTAGCTGTAAACAGTGTACAGAGTTTTGTAAACCAAGACTTTCTCTCACAGGTGCAAACTTGTTATGCACAGTCTTGTTTTCCACACTGAAGAATTTATTTTGAAATAGGCATCGTAGCATTCAGCCAATCACTCTGGGAGGTGTATGGTCAAGCACCCAATAATGTCATTTCTCTATTGCAAACCAAGTTATATAAACAAGGTGATAATTAATTAAATAACCCCATTTATCCTGGACTTCTGTGTCGTTCTTCGTGCTGTCCCTGCGGACAACAGCAACATCTGCATCTTCTGCAGGGTTGCTGCTTGCAGCCACACAGAAGTCCGGCTGGATCCTGGACATGTGACAGAGGAGCAGACAGCATTCTTCCACATTTTTACATGGTGTAGTTACTCCTGACTGACTGTGAGTAATAGCAGAAAGGGCTTTCTGGAGCTGGCACCAACCTCTGGCACTTCTGTGTTTTCCCTTCTGTGCCACTCACTGCTTGCTTCATCAGTCCAATGTAGTGCTGCAGCTGGCTCCTAAACCCCAACATTCCTGACATGAAACTCACTGTCTGATAAGAACTCCAAGTCTGGCTGCTCATCCTGGGTAGTGCCATGGTAGCATCCTCCCAACAACCTTCCTTCTATCATGCTGACAGTCACCACCTTGCATTTTCCTCACTCCTTTCTTGACTCTCTGTGCAGAAAGAGATGTACCAGTGCATGGGATAAACAAAGAATATCTCAGCCTTCTCACTCTGAGCAGGCCCACACAGCCTCTCTGTGTCCCCAAGGACTGGGGGCAGCTTCACAGTATCTTGCATAAGTGCACTTATCCTCATTCTGCACCTTCCCTGGGATGCCTAAGGCCCTCAGCATCATGGTCGTGGTTGACAGGTTCCCACCACCTTTCATCACCCACATTTTTCCCTCTCCTTCTTCCACCACAGAAAGCCTCAAGATGAACTTTCATGTGAGACAGGGGAGTTTAGGAGCTCCCTCTGGCCCCAGCTAGAGAGACAGTGGAGAAAGAGGGAAAGGTGAGCAAGGGATGGGGAGGAGATGACATGGTGAGAGAATCAGGAGGCTGGAAGGATGGTCTAGGCAGAGGGTGACTCTGAGGTAAATGGCTCCTCCCATTCATGCTAAATTGTGAATAGCTTTTCCTTTACATTAAATAGAAAAATTCATAAAATTGTATAAATTTTCTTGTCAGAGATCCGGTCTTAGATATTGGATTCAATTGACTGACATATCTTTATCTTAATCCAGTTGAATTTAGATAGGACTGAATTTAGAACCGAGTGTATCAAACCTGAGCCAAATGCGTTTTGCTCTAGAGTTTAATATAGCAAAGATTTCAACAATCATATTCATAGGATTCCAATTAGGATGAGGTTGAAAATAATGATACAGTACAAAGATAAATGCACTTTGGGTGGTAACTAAGTACTGAATATCCAACATCATATATACAGTGATGACACAGGTATTAAATGTGTGTGTAAAGTATCCATATGCAAATTGTTGACTGAATCTTATATCTGTGTGCATAATAACATGCTTCCTTCTCTTATCTGGAAAGGATGTAGGCTGAACTTCTGCATCTGCTTTTCGAAACAAAAAGGACTCCTGAAATGGAACTCATAGTGCAGGCTGGTCTATATTTTCAGGACAGCTGAAAAGGTAGTAAAACCAGAATTATTCACTTCTCTTAAAATTTAAGTTTTGCAAATACTTGGATATTTCATACCTACAGAAAGAATGTTCCCTCTTGGATACAGATAGCCTGATCCTACAACCATTCCAGAATCATAGGGAATGAAATTGAAAACAAAAGCCATTTTTACATCTGCTGTCAGTCTTCATTTCACTTTCTCATGAATATTTCTGTGAACAAGATTTTGTTTGCAGTGGAGTCAAACAATTGTGGGCTTTCATGTGGGGCACCATTGGTACTGATGTGGCCATGTTCAGTCTGTGGGTTTTGAAGGCTTGGGAGAAGAACCAAGTGTTCTAAGCTTCCCATCAGTAAAAACATAAGTAGGTACCTTACTGAAGAGAGGGACAAGAGTCTTGGAGAGGAACTACACAATATAACCCCAATGTGAAGACAAATCCCATGGTTTGTGTTGATATTAATGTGCTGTACTAAAGGAACTTGAAGGAACTTGAAGGAATCATGTGGGATAACTGTTATGAATACTTTAAAATCTTGTTAACTCATTTATTTAATCTTTTTTAAGAAAAATGGTGGAACTATCTCCCAGTATTTCTTTGTGTTACACAGGAGATGCAATCCTGATTCTTTTAACAGAAAGAATATCACAAAAAAAGGATCTGGTCTCTAGTAAGTCTCCTCAGAGGGGTTAGCTGCTGTGGTGCAGCACAGCTGTTCACTGCCATGAGATCTAAGGACATCCTGTAAGGTGGCTCGGTCAAGGAGTCCAAGCATGGTTAATTCTGGAGACTATGGGAGAGAAAGTCTTGCAAAGCAGCAGGGCTAATGTTATTGGACTGGTATGTGGTTTGCTATAAATCAATTCAAACTTTCCTCATTGTAGTTTTTGTTCTGCTAAAACAACCTTAAAAAAAAAAAAGTAAAAATATGTCTTTTCCACTGGAACATAACATCTATGTTATACCAGTCAGCAGGTAACCTCTGCAATATTATATGTTCACTGTGTGTCACTGTAGGAAAAAACCTTACCTTTGCAAATAGTGTTTTTTTCAAAGTGGAGACAAGCAGTTCACTACAAAGTTACTGTATTAAAAAGTTCGACTTTTCTGATTATTCTTTCTCTCTCACCAGAAATATGTTCTAGTTCAATGCATTTAAGTGGAGTTTGAATTTTTCTCTCCCAAATCTCTGTTTAAAATCTCAAATGCCAACATAACTCCACAGTTTCTTCTCTTACCAAAAGTCCCCTTTCTGTGGGCCGTGGGGGGGTCTTTCCAGGGGCTAGCACAGGATTTCACACAAAAAACAGCCTTCTGCATCCCAGTTTCTTATTTAATTTCTGGATCATCTGCTCAGTGGCAGCATTTCAGCTGTTCATGGAGTTTTCCAGCGTCCCACAACCTCCAGTGGGTGTGCCGAGGCTTTTGTTTCATTGTTGGTTTCCCTGCTATGCTGTCAATGACTGACAGCACACATACACCCCCTGAGAGCACGATGGACTGTGTATAGTTCACCAGGGACATCCTGGCGGCTTGTGAACCGATGCAGGAAATATTGTCAACTATGTGTTAGTGATATATCCCAGCTCTTCTCATGACTCATATCTTTGAAGGTTTTGTATTTTCTTTTCTACTCCAGCAATTGATGGTGCCTGGAGTAACCCAAACCTGGTCATTACCAATAAATACTTGGTTTAACACATCCTAAGGTAACTAATTTGCTTTAAGAGAACCGACTGAGAAGTCATTTACTTAGTCCTCATGATCATATCCTAACCAGGTGCCTAATTTACAGCTGATTTATCAATGTGAATCTTTAAAAAGCAGACTCCTGTGAGTTCAGCTGCACAATTTGAGATGAAAATGAGCCATGAAGGAGCCATGGGATGCGGAGGAGAGGGCATGAATGGCAGCGCTGCCTCTGGGAAGTGCTTCTCCTGCACCAAGGGGCAGCTTGGCCTCCCCACACCCAGGATCACAGTCCTGACCTGGGCTGTGGCCACCTGCCCCACTGCAACCCTCCTCTCTGCACTGCACTCACACGCCTTTGGTGAACAAATGCACTGCACCTGCTTATGGTGTACATGCCTCGCACCCACACCGTGCTGACTCACATCCCGCACACACATCTCACAAGTTCACAAACACATCTTGCACATCTGTTCCCAGTCTACTTCTGGTGTGGTATCAGGCCTTTCTTCAACACCTCCAAGAGAAAAACTGACTGTGAAATGTCTCCTGCAAATCTCTGTGGCGTGTCAGCAGACAATGCAGTGGGACAAAGAAAATTAGTTTTTTTTCTGATCATTCAACCTCTGCCAATGCACGACCCTCACATAAAATTTTATTTAATTACAGCTGATTTTACTGTTTCTTTACTAGTCACAACAAAACAAATCAGGAAACCAGATGCGATTGTTGGGCAGTTTCCCCATCACAGGTGAGTAAGGAAACTGAAGCAGAAGCCCTCCATCCAACCCAGGGCAGCATCACCTTCACTAAGAGATGAAGCAGGGCAGGGCAGTAGCTGGTACCATTTCTATGAAATGCCATGCTTTTCTGTTCCTAAATGTCTATCTGCAGCAGGGAAGAGAGGCTGCCTATACAGCTGGGCATCTCCAGGCAGAGGAATGAAGCTGCTTCCCTACTGTCCAGAGAAGTCGTTGAGTCACCATCCCTGGAGGTATTAAAGTATCTGTACATGTGTCACTTAGGGACATGGTTTAGTGAGGGCTTAGCAGTGCTAGGTTAAAGGTTGGCCTCGATGACCTTGGTGATCTTTTAAAATCTAAATGATTCTGTGATCCTACTTCTGAAGGAGTCCAGACACTCAAGTCCTGATTGCTGAAGATGTTTTGGTTGTATTTTAATGGACACTGGCTTCAGTGAAGTTAAGCAGGCAACTATTCAGATGAATTTGATTCATCCCATTCTGACTCTAAGATACCCTCCCACTTTTTCATCAGTTCATGCCAGGGTTGCAGTACTGTGGGGCAGAGTCAGCTCTGCCTGTGTGGGTAGCAGAAGTCCCCAGGCTTGTCTACAATCCAGAGAAAAGAGGGTGTATCATTGTTGCAAACACACTGCTTTTAAAACAGCTAGCTGCTCACTGACACCTACAGACAGCCACCAGCCCTTCAGTGTCAATTTGATATATATCTGATGGTTTAATTCAAATTATTAGTAAGTCAGAATGAACAGGACACGAGAAGATATCTCCCACCTACTTGGGGGTGTGCTAAGGAAAGAAAGTTCCAACATTTAGGTGACTGACCACCTTCTAACTCTCTTTCTGCCTTCTGCTCAAGTTCTGCTACCTAAACAAAAAGGGGCGAGTTTGAGCTTTGACTGATATGAATACCCTATTTTGTGAGAAAAAGTGTCATTTACCAGGACACCATAAATCTGGTTCAACATGTCTGCTGGTATTCAAACTGACAGATACTGTAGCTAGCTGCAACTTCCCAGCTAGGCATATCCTAGATCAGAGGAAAATCCACGAAGTGTGGAAAAGTGGTTAAAGTTATGATAATTGTTACAGTCCTGTATTTTCTACCGACAATGAAATCAGACTGTAACTCCTGAATGGAAAGAATTATTCTGTACCACTGTCCATTGTTCTTCATCATTACCAGGAAACAGGGTTATTACATAAGATTAGGTTAACCCTAGAAGAGAAGAGACATATTTTGTTTTTAAAAGATATTAAAGAAAGAAGAAAGTAAATCCTTTCTGATCTGGTAAATTGCTACTGTGCACATTCATCAAAAAGAAGACTTTTTAAAGAACATCACAGGCATAGCATGAACAAAATAAAATCTAAGTTAAGGCAGATGCTGCGTGCTCAGCTAAACCAGGGATAGCACATTAAATATTTTCAAGAACACCAGAGGGGGAATAGCCCTGCTTGGGAGCAGCCACATCCATCAATAGCTGATAGTCACCAACAAGGATAACCCCAGCCATGGCTACCCTGACACTGCAGGTGTCCCCATGGTAGACCAGCTTTGGTGGGGCTGCCCAACCTGCAGCAGTCTTGTGCCAGGTCAGCACCTGCACCAAAACCCCTCAATAACTCAGGAGCCAAAGTCCACTTCTGCAGGACACACAGGCAGCTGGAGCTGGGCTCAGGACCACTGAAATGTGCCACCCTGATACACTAGAATTTGGGGAGTTTGTTTAATTTTTAGGCTTTTAGATAAGTTATACCAGTATATTAACCAGTCAACACCAGTAAACACATACTGCAGATTTTCCTGTCATCATCTTGATACAGTCTTTCATGTATTATAAAAAAATCAACAGATTAGTCGAGGTGTCAGTCATTACATATGCTCTCTTCAATAGAAGTGAAGGGATAACACAACAAATAGGTAATTTTCAGCATCATTACCTTCCCATGTGCATATTTGCTGGGGCAGGAGCAGACATGGAGCTGTTTCTAGGCTGTTCCATATAATGCTTTTTTGATCTGCTCTAGTCATGGTTTTCAGGGTTTTTTATCTGTTGTTGTTTACTTTTGAAGGGAATCAGATTTTCCTTCTCCTGCTACAAAGCCATAAAGAAGAAAGACAAGCAGAAAAAAAGGTTCCAGCCTCTCTTCCCTAAACGGCTGCTTGCTAGTGTGCCTTGCACCTTTCTGGCTTCTGCATAACCTTTTGCATTTACTGGAGAGAAACCACAGAGCAAGAAGGAGAGGTTATTCCCACCAGATGATGAGAAATACACTTCTTTCACTACCTAGGCCCAAACCAGTCCCCAGCCAGGGCAGAAGTGGGAAGCCAGGTCATCACATGGACAAACCTGCCCTCACTTGTGTGGGAGCAGGAAGAGGTGTGGCAGGCTCAGGGGTTGCCCACCCTGCCTGCCCACACACGTAAGTGCTGCAGATGGACTTTGGAGATGATGCCCTTTGGAGATGAATTGCCCTTTCCCAGTGTTACAATCTGATTGTTAAAATTATGAGATGACTCTGCCCAAATTAAGGTGTAAACCATATGCTGAAGTCAATAGCATGGATTTTATTTAAAATTAAATGTGGGTAGAGAGAGATAAGGGAAAGGCAAAGAGAGAAAGGGAGGGCCAGAGAAACAGATTAAGTAGAAAAAAAGATATCACCACTCTGTAGATTCCAATAGCATCCCATTGCTCTTCTGGTCTTCTCAGTGGTTACAGACTGAACACATTAAGCAATAGGGAAAAAGAATCCACAAAAGTTGCCTTTCGTGGGGTTTATATTGTTCAAGGGCTAGGTGGAAACGCCCCTGGTACCTCCCCTGGATGATGTAATACCGAATCAGGAACATTTCATGAGTCTTTGACACTTTCTAAGATGTTGCAGCTGTCTCTTACACGTAGTTGAATCAATCATGGCCCATTATGGTCCATCATCTGAGATGAATAGCTCAGGCTACGTGTGAATGTCCTTGGTGCTCCCAGGAGGGTTTTCACAGCTGAGCCATTATTTAAGGGTGGACACCGGAATGATAAGAAGGACTATCCCACCTAGCAGGATCTGCCTCTTATCAGCCTCTTCCCTTATCTGGAAACCCAGTTTGTAGCCTCAGGTGTGCCTGCCCTTCTGCACCTGGGAGACCTCCCTGTGCATCACTAGCAAAGCACCCAGCTGATTGTTTGAGCCATGAGCAGCAATCTCTTGCAGCACCTGGGTGGTTACTGCAGGTGGTCAAATGTTAGCTGTTCAACCTCTTACACTTCTGGATACACTCTTCTCCTTTGACCTGGATAGCTGGACAATAGTACCACCTTATCTTATCTCAAGGTCCTTTTGCAGTCCAAATCAATAGGCCTATTCAGGGAGGGGTGGGCTTCGGTAGATGAGCAGCTGTTCCTTTGGAGTTTGCTACAGTGGACAAAAGCCTTTTGGTGATCTTAGCAATATTTAAGCTATTAACCATTTCAGTCTCTGGCACCTGGGAGCCCTGCTGCCCTCCAGCCAGGCAGCATGGGCTCTCCTGTACCAGTGTGGGGCATCCTGTGTGTGGCTAGGCCCCAGGGCACAGAGCAGGAACAGAGGGTTACAATCTGGACAGTGGGAATACCCCTCTGGGTGCAGGACCCAAAGAGTGAGTCCCACACCCAGCAAGTGAACACATGAGGCCAAATTTGTACATGTGCACTCGGCAAAGACACTCTTACAACACCTCCTTTCCTCCACTCCCTTGCCACCCCCATTGCCTGTGACTTTCTGTAGTTACTCGGATGTTGAGTTAGAAACATTTAAATATACTCTTTGATCCTCCACTGGAAATGGTAGCCCAACACATTTGGCTGTTAGCAGATTGTGGGGACTGTATGCACAGGCCTGTAGAGCAAAATATCTTTGGTTTTGTATAGAAACCCAGCTGTGCTCACACACGTGCCATTGTACATGTTGCATTGAAGTGTGATGACAATCACAACTGAAAACACAAGATGCTTTCAAGGCCCTGTAATTGAAGCAAAAGAAAAAAGGCTGGGCTTAGAGCCTCTAGTGATCAGTACCAGGCCATGCTCTCAGCAGAATGCTGCCTTGTAACTGGCAGCATTTGCCAGACTTTCTAATTGCCTTCCAGGCCTGGTGGCTGTTGCTTGTGCAGAATGGGAAATCAGAGCCATATGGGACCAACTGAGTGGCTGAAATCTGTGCTGTCCAAGTTTGCCTGCAGGTGAGTGGCAGCAGAAGCGATCCCTGAGGGAAGTGAAGCGAAGAAAAGAGGGCTGGAAATGGCCAGCCACCATCTGCAGCTCCTTGGGAAGGTGCCCCGTTACATCAGTGCCCTGCATCTCAGCCAAGGGAAGGGTGTTTTTTCAGGAGCAACGACTTCATTACATGCCAGTGCCTTTTGAGTGAGTGACTTTTAAAGGAAGTCTGAAGGCTGGTCCCTCTGCTGAAGTTGCCTTCAAGCCCCCAGGAGCCTCGGCTAGGATGCAATTGCTCTGCCACCATCCATCATGAGCCTGAGTAATCGAGCTTTTGTATTTCCTATCTTGCCTTATTTAGCTTTCCACAGGTGTGTTTACTCTTGCCCTCTCCCTCCTTCTCTCTCTAAATACATGCCTGTACATACCCTACAAGTATATGTAGAACAAAACATACTCATTTATGTACTGTGCTTGTGATATTGTTGGCTTATTTCCCTGGATTAAAGGATTACGTGCTAAAGATGTCCATGTATGCTTTACTATTCATGCAATCCTTTAGCAATTATTTACTGTCAGTCTGACCAGTCTGGGCTGGGTTTGATTTTTCTGCTGGGAAAATTCAGTGTCACCACCTTAAACTTGCTGTCCAGAGATCCAAGAACTAAATGTCCGTGTCAAGCAGCAGGAAGGACTAACCTCTCTACTTACCAGATTTTACCAGGGCTTAAAGAAATGGGCTTTACTAGAAGAACTGAATCAAAGAAGGGAAAAACAATAAAGTATCAGCTTGGAAAATCTGGTGAATCTGCCCAGACTCAGAGAAAACTAGGGAGAAAGTTGCTGTCCTGCACCTGAAATGCATGTGGATTCAGGGAAGATTACAGCATATTCCAAGAAAAGTAATCACACCCTTATGGTTTGGCAGAAAGGCCTGAGATATCTATGCAGCTCTTTTATTTAGATTCAGGCTAACACTATCTTGCTGCCATCAGTCTTCTTTGTTTCCACCACTTCTTCTCTACCACCACCTTACTACCCAGACCATCCCCAAAGTACTCCAGCTTTTTTAAATAAGGAGAAGAAACATGATGGCATCTCTTAGAGACATACCTGGTTGGTCACATATTCCTTCCCAGAAACTCTCCCCCTTTCCTCATGCTCTTTGAGCCCAAATCTTACTCTTCTTCCTATCTCTGCTGGCCCCTGAGGCTTTTGGGACAGAAGAACTCCATTTCTCTCAACTTTTAAATGCAAATTTTTGTAAGAAATAAAATTCCCGTTCTTAATTATAACTAGCAAAGAAATCCCAGCTGGTGCGGTCTGCTTCTTGCGCTCCTCTGCTGATGGCAAGGGTCTGTCTCAAGCTCTCACAGCTCAGCTACTCTTCTCCCTGTCCTGACAACAGAGACAAGGGTTGAGCTCTTGCCCTTTTAAATTTCCCAGTCCCCATTTTGAGGCTATGTATTTAAATATATATATACACATACATATTTGTATGCAGGAACCTGTGGGAGAGGGGAAGGCAAGAGAATCCTCCCACTGCCCTCCACTTTGTGGATACACTGAATTCAGGGAAGAAGTTCACCATGTGAAGGACCCTAATAACAAATTTAAACAACTAAATGAGGAACAGTGCAGAGAGTCTGTGTGATTGTTTAAGCTCAGTTGCATTATAAACTACATGCTCCCATCTCTTGGAGTGTCTTTGGGGAATCTCCACACTGGGATGAGTCTCATTTGGAAGGTGTGGCCAAGCTGTGCTGTCTCTGAGGTTCAAGACTTGTCCAGAGAAATTCTTTCTGGCTCCATGTTTGAAAACAACTCTGGCACCTGGAGATATTCTAAGCTGTGTCTTTGTTAGTTGGCCTGTAGCAAAAACCACAAGGCTATGACAATTCTGATTCTTCGGAATAACACAGGACCAATTTTTTCCTTATATGTTTTCAGAATAGTTTGAGGTTATGTGCCCGGTTTCATTGTTTCCCTTAGTTATACAAAACAATTATCAGTCTTAACTTGTCTGCATGTTCATAGAGGTGGTTATTTTTTTTATAATTAACAAGAACATTAAATCAAGACAGCACTTGTTCAACATTTCAACGCATTTTTGTCTGAAGTGATTCACTCAGCTCGTTTTCCTGGAAAAGGTGTTTTCTGGGCCTGTAATCCCCTAGGTATGTGTTTCATCTTCCAATACTGAACTGGTATGGACATATGGAAAGAAAATCTTATCTTCTTGAATAATACCTAATACCATTTCCAGAAAAGATAATAATGATTTGGCAAATCTCCAGCTATTAATGTTTTATGAGTAACTAACCCCTCAATATGCAGTTTTCATCCTTCTTGGAACAAAACGTCCCAGGCACTCCAATGCATTTGCCAAGTTTCTCAAGCACTGCATCATCATGGCTTCCATAGATGCTCATTGTAATAACAAAAATCATGGTGTACTGTTTGATATTTATGTGGATATTTAATGTATTTTTATAAAGTTTCTTGCTCTTTCCCTCCCTTTTGGATTTTTACTTCAATGACAGGTATGAACTCTATGAATAATACAGGGAATGTATTTAATACACAACAGTTGTTCTCTCACATGCAAGTGGTTTCTATAAAGAAACCATCCATCACTGCTATATAATAAGCCACATCTTTTCCTGAATGGTCTCTCCTTCTGAACTGACATACGTGGGGATAAATAATATCTCTTATAAAACAGGGAATGTGCAAATACTGAAGTTACTCTTGGAAGAGTTATTAATTTGAGATAAAACTATTAAAAGTTCCCAGGTAACTTATGAGTCCAAAACCCATTTTCAAAAGGAGGTGAGATCTAAACCAGTGAAAATATGTAGATGACTAACCAACATAAATAACCTAAACCCTAGTGTGGCTGTTCCAGCTGTCTTAGCACTTCAGTCCTTCTGTTGCATATGAGTTGCACACTCATACTTCCATCAGTGACATTCTCTGGGCTTGTATATATTCATAGGGTCACCCTGGGATTTTTGAAGCTAATTCTTACTTCCTGCAGAGGTTAGTCTCTTTGCTATAACCCAGTTCTCCCACTGGTGACTGGCACAAAAGCCACTAGGATTGTCCAAGACCCATAATGTGCTTCACTACCCACCAAACCTACATGGTTCCTAACTAGTCAGGAATTGGTGATTGATTCATGGTTGTATGTCAAAGACAAAATGTTTCATGAAAATATTTTTGATTCTGGAAACTTTTGCCATACCCAGGCTGGAGCTTTCTTGTCAGTCTTGCAGGCTGTGTTCCCTGGCAGCAGATGATCAGCTTCAGTTCAGAAGTTGCAGCTCCCAGGCTCTGCAGCACGACAGGACTGATGGCCAGTCTGGAGGTCCAAGAAAAATTGGGACCAAGGAGTTTCTGTGCTCCACATACCACAGAAGCAGTCCAGGAAATACTGTGGAGTTTCCTCTGACACCATTGCACTTCAGACATGGCAGCTATCTGAGAAGACAACTCGTCTCCTCCCCATGAGCATGTCTGCTGCGTTTGATTTTAGAAAAGGTGAAAAACAATGTTTTGAGCTTCCTAGAACAAAATATTTTCAGAATTTAATTTCCACAGGAAAGGTAAAACTTTTTTAGGCTATGTTCCAATCCAGAATGGAACAAGAAACTGTCTGGAAATGTCAGCAGTTCCAAAGAAACAAAATGCCAAGTTTTGACCTACACTTTCTTTTAAAATCTCCTTTTAATCTGAGTCCCAGAACATGAATTGCTAAATATTCAGTGGAAACTGTAGTACTGTAGTTTCAAAGCCCTTGTTCCTTATGAGGATATTTCAAATTTCTGTACTCACATCCTTCACCCGGAAGTCACCTCATCCATGTGTCCCACAGCCATGATTGTCTATTACACTACTGTGTTGTGGGGTATTTCTGTCCAAATGCGAACTATGACAGAAAATAGAATGGCAGACTATCTGTTTAAATTAGAATGAAATTAAATTATGTGATGCAAAATGAGCAATGTGTCATAAAAACATAATAATGTGCAAAGAGAAAGGATCTGTGTTTCTCTCTGAACACGACAGATTGAATGATGATGGATGGTCATGTTCTTTTATATGCACGAGTTTCTTAATTTCTCCAAGCATGAAGTGTGGCTCCCTAGGTATTGGTGTGGGACCTGATCCTCTCCTGCTTTTCAGGGACTCTCACTTTCTCCTCATGATGCCACCAAGGCTGCATGGGGACAGTTTATATCTGCTTGTTACCACCATGCACAAGTGAACCTGTTGGCCTGCTCAGAGAAGGGTGGTGATGGGAAGTGAGAGTGACAGAAATCTGGAATTACTAATTTCTAATGTTCTGAAAAAACACCAGTTTTCGAAAGCATAGAAAGCTAGAAATAAACTAAACATTACATTAAGCAACATCCTTGCCATTTCAAACGTTTTGCCTGAAATTGTGCACATTGTCCTTCAGGGCGGCTAAAAGCTCCGGCTTCTCTTGTCTTCATTCCCCATCACAGGAAAAATATCCTCCCCAGCCTTGCAGAGACTCCTCTGAGTAGTCACAGTGAGCTGCCTTTCCTCCTGACCAGTGTGGACTCTAAACACACATTTTCTACCTCAGCTGTTTTCTTTACACTCCTGGTTCTAAATTCTTGTGTTGTGGTCTGCAAGATAGGAACCTGGAGATACAAAGTAGAATAACTTTATCCCACCTGAAGCTACAAAATGTTCCTCCCTCCTTAATTTAGGAAACAGGGTATTCCAGTGGAGGGTGAGTCTCACCTATTTATCATTGTTGTCTGGACATAATCACATGCGTTCAGTAAAGAAGACACAGATTCTTTTGTAGACCTTCCTAACAGGCCTTAATTCACAGCTTCCTGATATCTGCAAGTGAACAATCCTGCTAGCAATAAAAAATAATCTCCCAGGAGGACCTCTGATCCTAAAGCAAATGCTGTATAATTCACCACTCAATAGGAGTCTATCTGGATTGATTTATTGAGCACTTTTGATCCCAAATCTTTTGAACAGCATTCCTTCATGATTAAATAGGGAATGGATTTGGACAACACTTCTGGCAGGCAGAGTGGAAGAACACAAGTGATTCCTGAAAACATGAATATCATGTAACTTAATGAAAATATACTACATGTTGGCATACACTTGGCCCAGACCAGAAGGGATATGTTTTCCAACCTAGGCTCTGGTAACTTCTGTAGCAAATATGGCTAGAACAATTCATTAATGATACATGTGTGGTTGTCCCACCTTTGTGTATTTTAGAAATATTCTGTCACATTCAATCCATTAAAAAAAAAAGGGGGCAGTATCTTTGGGTCCAAAGAAAACCAATGTGTTTGGTAAGTACACGACAGTCTGGAGCAGAAAGTATTACACCCTCTAGGGAATCAGCTTCTACTTTTGCTTAATATTCAAAGAACAGAGAAATGGATAAAACTATACCGAAAGTCTTTTGTATGTGACTGGCTACAGACAATTACTTTCTAGCTGAGAAAAACTTTCTTGCCAGTTGTATCCAAGTAATTAAAACCACAAAGAGAATTGGCCTCAGTTCTTTGAGCATATTAAAAAACCACTTTGAACCTTGCAATAAGAATCAAGAGTGCAAAACACAACCTCCTGCTGTATGTCTCGCCATTCTCCTTTGGCTACAAAAGCAGCATGAAGCATGGAATAGGCTGTTGGCTGTATGACTTGTTTGGCCAACAAAGGTATATGCAGCAAACCTGGTATGTGCACTCCCCTCTCTCCGGGCTTCTACTTAACAAGAAAGTGCAGAATCTGGTTTGTCTCTCCCCACAGAGATTCCAGAGAATTTGCCAGAATATTTGCATCTACATAGATCACTAAGAAAAACTGTTGCTTCAGGGTGCCACTTGAATGGTAAGCAATGTCATCAGCTCTCATGAATTCATCAGAAGATTCCTAAAAAAGTGAGCTGTTACCTTCAATCCGATCTCCTGTTCTCAGGAGACTAAGTGGCTGGGAAAATGCCTAATGAGAGATTTTTGAGGATGTAAACCAGGTTTATTCCAACTGACTTTTGGCACCTAACTCTCCAAATCAGATGTCTATTTCTGGTGAGTTTTCTCTGTTCTTAGAAGAGAGCGAACTAGATGACAGAAGAGCTAACAGTGTGTGATTAAGGTCCTGAAGTTAGGTGCCTGTTGCAAAAAGTTAGTAAGAATTCTGCAGAAAAGACCTATGATGTTGAACATTGTCAAACACAATTTTTCAACAATAAGGAACTGACAACAGGATTTTCTGTGCGGTGTAGACAGGTTCCTGTGAGTCTGCTCCACCTGAGATGTGCAGAACCACAGTTTTCCCCAAAAGGAGCTGGTTTGGCTCCTTCAGCTGCTGAATAGGGTATCAGAACGGTTTGAGAGCAGAATTCCTTGCTTCATGAGCACCCACGGGATTGGGAAGGGTGAGTCGGTGGGACAGGTGTGCACATCTCACGAGGCTTCCCTACACAGAGGCTCCTGAAATGGGGTTGTGTGGTCCTCATCAAAACATTGATCCCTGAAGAGCTGACCTCTCTGCAGGTGGATTCCCAGAGCAACCCCCCCATGGTGAAATATGGCACAGGGCCAGCTGCTTGCTGAGGTGGGTGCCATGAGGGCAGCCTCATCTGGTATGGTCAGCAGGCTCCCTCCTGAGACATGAGCAGGAGCCTCAGCAGAGAGGAATGGAATCTACCCATCTCCAGGCACTGTCTAACCAGGGAACAGGACTTCTTTGCAGTGCAGGTGGGGGAGGAATCCTTCCCTCAGCGGGAGCAACACACCCAAGAGCAACACAAAGCCATTAATTAACTTGCACTGCTAACAAGTGACAGAAAAAGCTTTGTATGTTACACTTGCTTGCTGTAAATGCATGGAAAGTTTGTTCACTCTTCTGAGGCCTTTCCAAGGGGCCACACAAATGGCGAGCCAAATAAAGCCAGACACAGCCAGATCTGCCTTTTGCTTGGGCCTTCTGGATATAAAAGTTTGTGGTACATGAAAGAGCTCTTTGAAGTGACTGATGTTGATGCTGCAATGCATTTGGGTGAGCGCAGAGAATACCAGGGCTGATGGTGTCAGGAGTCAGGGGGGCACTTCCTCTTCGCGCATGGAGAAGCTGAGGATATCTGGGAGGTCTTTCTAATACACTATTTAACGGACTGTGTAAATTTAGATTCTGCTGAAAAAGGAGAAGGGTTCATGATACAGGGCTGAGGGTAGAACAGCATTTGCTGCAGCCCTGTGTCCTGCCTCTCAGCGTCGTTGCATTGCTGAGCCCACCTTTCCCTGGGTGGCTGCTACAAATTATTCTGATGGCAGGGTAGTTTTCTGACTGTGGAAAATGTTCCCCACGGATGGCAGTGAGTAGATTTATTTTTAACAAAAACAAAATTTGTGATCTAGGGTCTCCAGAATAAAACATACAAGAATCTACAGTAGACAGGCTTTTTATAACAGTTCAAAGAGCTGCCAAAAGCTTTCTTCTCTTGGTGGTGAAACAAATTAGTGTGTTTGATACAGAGTTTTCCATGTAGAGTCTTTGTAAGGTAATTAGAAAAAGAGGGGAAAAGAGCATAATGAAAAACCAATAAAGAGAAAAAAATCAGCTTTTTGTCATGTCCAGAGCAAAATCCACTCATAGACTCTCATAGACCGAGAGTTTGTGAGTTGGTGGACCTTTCACTGCATTATGGTATATTTAAACATTAATTAGAAAACAAATGTTAATTGTCTTGAGGAAAAGATGTAACAAAGAACAAAATCCAGTCTGCCTGCTCCCATTAGACAAAGAGGCATCCACATCACAGCCCTGCCCCAGTTTAACCCCTCTGGATGCTGCTCTGCTCCCTTTAGCACAAGCAGGTAGAGGAGACCAGTGGCACATTCTTCTGGGAAAGCAAATAGTACAGAGGATTTGAGCTGGGGTGACCTGGCAAGGCACATGGAAGGAAGTAGAATGGCGCTTGTGTAGGAAGACGGAGCAAAAAAAGCTGAACAGTGAAGGAGTTACACAAGGTCATCTTTCAGCCCCTCACCCCTGTCACCTTCCTATTTTAGAAACAGAAAACTCTAGGGCACAAAGCAACCCAAAGATGAATCCAATCTGTTCAGCTGGATGCTCCTCTCTGTTCATAAAGTCATGAATAGTTCTCAAATACTACAGCGCAATTAAAAAGAGGAAATTCAAATACTTTATAAAGTTTGGGTTATAGGATTAGGCCTGTAATAGTTTTACTTGGCTTTATAAGCCTCATCCTGTCCCAGTGAACATGATGGGAGGTCAGTTATCAAGCCACAGGGGGCAAGATAAAGCTCTATATGAGTTGCTATTTTTTAGTCCTAAAGTTAGTCCTATTGGGCCCAGCCCAACTTCAGCTGAAGTTAATGAAAAGACTCCTGCTGACTTTAATGGGAGTTGGATTGGCCCTATTGTCCTTTGTTGAGTAAAGTAATTTTAAAAGGTCAGGAGGTGAATTAAAAGAAAAAGAAACAACTACATCGATAAGCTTTATTCAACGTTCTCACCTTATAGAGAAGAAGTGTTGTCTTAGCTGGTGAGAGTAGTTCAGACTAGTCCTTGTAGACTCTGCAAGGAAAACAAAGTATGGTTTTACTCAAAAAACCAAGTGGAAATGAAAATTGCTGTGTTCCAATTTAATGATCTCCCAGTGCCTTCTATCTGCTCAATTTACAAATAAAACAGACACCAAAGTTAGACCCTAATCTCAATGAAAGCAGCCTTGTGCCGGTGCAATTCCACTGACTTTAATGGATTTCTTCTTGATGCTTCAATGGACTTCTTCTTGACTGACATGGGTGGGAGAGCTAAAATAAGATGTTGTGTTTCGAATTGCTATGGCCACACTTTGACTTGGACTATGGACTCTTCTTTCAGGACAGTCATTCCTCCACCTACACCTGAAGCAACTGGGTACAACTTGGTAGTCAAAGTGACAAGGAAGAGAAGAAGGATTAGCTAATGAATCCGTTGATTGTGCAAAAAGGAGCACAGATGCAGCTGACTCTCCAAATGCTCTCTTGGCTCTGAAGGACTAAGAGGACAAAAAGGAAAGAAAAACCTACAGTTGTGCTGTGTGAACCTCCTGGGTTTAGACTTGCATTCTGTATCCTCTCCAGCTCTAAAAAAAGCAGAGCACAGGTTTTATCACCACGGTCAGCAGATAAAACTATCAAATTAAAAGTTGCTGTTTTCACACAATACCTTTTCATTATAAATTATAGACCAGTCTCCCTGAGAACAACTCTCATGTACTAGTTGTCAGAAGATGCTGTTGGCAATCAGCTTCACAAAATTTTTCTTTTCCTGCTTACCCTTTTTACAGGATGCATTTTAGGATCCAAGGGGCATAAAACATGCTAAATTTCTTGGGAAATGCCTGAAGGAGTTTGGTTTTGATTTCTTTGCATTGTCCTTGCTAAATATTTCATGCTGTGAAATTCAGATAGCCTTCTCTGAGACAGGAAGTAGCAACAGGAAAATTAAAGTGTCCACCCCCTCCACACCCCACACTCCAATTTACTGCCATTTTATATATACAAAAATAATCTCTACCAAGCTGAGATGAATCAGAACCATCTTTCCAGCAGATGGTTAAAACAAAAGGGAGAGAAGGATGGCTTCATTGGGCTAATCCAAGAAAGGGAAAAGCCCTCTAAGCAGTTCCCTTTCCAGGCAGGTTAACAGTCCTGCTCTCAGCAGGTTCTGACCATCAATGAACTAACCCTCTCCTCCAACCTCACCTCCCACTGGGCAGGAATTCAATGCATGAGCAGAGGTCAGTGTTAATGCCATCCTGCTAAAGGCATCCAGCTTTCATTCACAAAACAAACCACTTTACTGGCTTCAGAGAGAAAAGGAAGTAACCCAGGAGAAAAAATGCACAAAGATTTTCTATTAAGTGAGAAGCAGTTTACAATACAATACCAGTTGCAAAAGGGTCAAATCAAACATTGATATGATATATCTTTAAAGCAGCTTCTTAAGTAAGAATCAATGAAAGATTATTTTGCCCATGTCTAAGCTTAATGGCACACTTACACAAATAAGATGAGAAACTACAGCTGCAGTGAACACTTGTGCTGCCTGCTGCAGTTTATAGAACAAACATTTGGGATCTATCTGGCTAATCATGATATATTTTTCATGTGATCATCTGTTTATGCTTCTTTGGTTTATATGTCTTGGGACTGGGCTGCGTGCCAAGGGCTGGGGGCTGGAGTCAGCAAACAGCCCCCGGTCCCTCAGGACCCTTGCGGGACCCTCAGTTACAGCTGCTCCAGCCTCACAAGGGAACAGGTCCCCCCCACTCCTCCTGCCCATTTCTGAGGATGCAGTGTGTTTGGAGCTACACGGCTTAACCCCTCCTGTTCTTCCCACAGCCCCTCTTGCGCTGGAGCCACAGACTGCGCATGTTTATGTAAGGACAACAGCATGTTCTGTTTAGTGAGCATTTTAACCAAAAAGCTGTATCATGCCCTGGGGTAGCTCAATTGGGCCAGTGATGGACACACTTATGTCTGTACTTGCTTCCAAAAATTTTTTTTTGTGGTTTTTGTCCACCAGCCCACTTGGCCAGTGGCAACATGAGGAACTTGCCATGGCTGCCTACTGAGCTGGAGGCCCTGGGATGGCCACTGCCCCCGTGTCCCCAAAGGCTCTGTACTATTGTTCCTGCACCAGACCACCCTCTCTTTCCATATGTGACTCCCATGGCAGCTTCACCAGGCAGAAACCTTCATCTTTCAGCCATGTGCATCCACAGAGGCTGTGCCTTCCACCCCAGCTCCTTGCCTTGTGCCTCCCCATCCACAGCCCCACAGCCAGCTTGCACCCCAAGGTACAGGGCTGATCTCTGCCCTCCCAGATCACAGCCAGCAGGACCAGGTTGCCCCAGTCAGGTCAAGTCACCAGCGGTGCTGCTTATGCCCACTGCAGTCCCCACGGCCTCCCTACACTGGACTCAGCAGGTACTCCTCTCCAAAGCACAGGTGCAGCAGTAACACACTGCTACTGGACAGTCAGATCATCAAAGCCAAAGAAAAAATCAGGGTGAAATCTGGGCTAAGCAGCTGTTGGGATGCTGGGAAGAGGCCATCTGCATGCGAGATCTCCCACTTCTCTCCCATGGAGGAAGCACAGCTAGTTCAGAAAACACTGAAACACACACACTTCTGTAGCCATTGCAAAATACAGCGGTCAAAGGAACTGGAAAATAAGCCAATGATGGCCTATGCCTCCAGCTCAAGGCTAAGATAAATTTTAGAAGTGTTGATGCTGCTAGTGGGGCCTCCAGCTGTGATGCAGGAAAAGTAGGGCTCTCTCAACATCACAGCACCACCCAGGCACTGGCAGCCGGCAGGAGGGTTCAGAGCAGCACTTTAAGATGGTTCTAGTTTTGGCAAGGAGTAAGTCACTTTGAGCTCCCACCCAGAGTGGCTGTACAGTAAAAGAAGGAAATGCAGGATGAACCTGGGTGAAGCCACAGACAAACAGCTCCATAACAGTGACCCATGCTATATCTGGCTATTCTGCTGATGGTTACTGAAGTTACCCATTTTCCTGATTAACCGGCAAATAAACTACGTCATTCTTCTCCATCAGTTGCCACGCATCTGCTCTGCAGAGGACCACAGACTCTCTGCACAAGTGGTGTGAGGGCTGTATGGGGTTGTGCTATGCGTCCCTCAGAGGTGCTTGCCCCATCTCAGCCAGGCTGGGGGCTCATGGGGTTGCTGGCTCTCCCAAAGGAAACTTCAGCTTGACCTTGCCCTTCATCACAACAGAGGCTAGAGATTCCGTGGGTCCTTCTGCACACACAGACACTGTGACTTTGGGAGCCTGGCATATAACAGCAGGGTCTGTTATGCCCTGCCTGCTCTCACAGTACCTTAGGATTTTGTGGGATGGACATCACATCTGTACCCAGAAGGCTGTAAGCCAAAGTAGTCTTATCTACTGGCAGTATTTGAGCCATAGCATGTGGAAAACTGCTCCTCCAAACATCCCACCACTGGGGAAAAGACAGCTGAAGTCCCAATAAAAGCAGCCTGCTCATCTGGACAGGAATGTGCCTGTACTTTTCAAATGCTTCATAGCTGAAAGCAGGTCCCACAAGGCTTGGCATGATAAAGGATGAGCATGTGGGACCCTGACTCACAGGGCTCTACAACCTCCGTGGCTGCTGGCATGGCCTGGAAGCGCAATGCTGCACATGAGACTGTCATGCAAAGCTGAGGCATGTAAAACCCCTGGCTGAATAGGGTGAGTGAGCATTTCTCTGTGAGGTCTTTACCTCCCTGAAGATGTTTACTTTGCTCCTTGTGCTTCCCCTCTATTTCCTTCCTCCCTACTTCACACCACTAATACGTTAAGCACAGAGTAGCAATGAAACAGAAGAAATGAAAATGCAGTCTCAGCAGCAATAGCTCTCAAGCTGTGCTGGAAAGAAAAAGATCAAACTAAGATGGGTGGCTGAGGGAAGGGAGCAATGTGCCTGTCTGGCTGGTGGGTCCCCACAGGGAAGCCCAAGTGCAATGGTCTCTTCCTTATTTACGTCCCCACGGCACTTCAGTCTGTTGCAATACCATGCAGATAGAGGATCAATGCCATGCAATTGACCCTTCACAATCAGCTGCCAGCAGAATTACTGGAATGTGTCCTTGCTACTATGCAGTGTGGCCAAGGAATAAGAAAAGGAGCTACAGAGAGTGACAAAGGAATGAAGTGGGGAAGGAGGTCCCCCTCTCAGTCTGGGATGTCCCAGTTCATACACTTTAGTAAAGAAATTATTTTTCATCATGCTTAAAGTCGGTAACAGTGTAAAGCCTCCTCCTCATTGTTCATTAGCATCACTGAGTCTTTCAGACAGAGCCTGGAGGCCTTTTGCCTGTGTTGAACATGTTGTATCCCATGAAGGTGGTGGGGATGGCTGAGAATTGTTGGCTGCCAGAGAGGCTGGTGGCTGCTGAACTGGCAATTTTTCTTTTCATCTGTCATTTTTAGGCAAGCCAGGATGTTTTTTTCTCACAAATCTTGATTTAAAAATACAGGCCCCAGATTGCTTAATATTCTGGGTGCTGAGGGAATTTCAGATTCCTGCAGTGGGACATATGTCTATAGAAACTCTTTGCAGTATTTAAGACCCTCTGCAATACTTGAGTGGGTTCAAAGTTTTTTTCTCTTTTTACAATAGCAATATGAGAAAGCACAAAGCTCACATATCTGATGATTGCACAAGTGGGATCTTTTGGGGGGGAGGGAAATAATTTCGGTCTGATCTTTCTCCATTATTTTTATTCAACTCTACATTCCTCAGTTCAGCTCCACTTAAGCACAAAGCAGAAACAATGAAATGGCCCTTGTGTGAGGGCCCTTGTGTTGGAAGAGACAGTCCCTGGGAGACCACAGGTGCTGGTGGCCTTGTTTTATAGGACAGCGACTGATATCCACCAGCGTCTGGAAACACCAAGCCTATTCACATGAAAAATAAATCTCATGTGAAATACAGGCTTCCATGGATCATCTAGTAAAGGTGAACTTGTTTTATATCATATTGCACACTAGGAAATAAAAACCAAACTGCACTGACAGGATGCATTGACAGTGCCCTTTCTACAGCAGATTTTTATGTGTTTTCCAGAGTATTTAATTCTCTTACTTCAGAGTCCCTCTCACTGTGGATTTATGACATGTTTCCTGCCTCCCTTCTCCTCATCTGTTCTCCCACATCTCTTATTTGAACTACTTTAAAGTGACACGCTGATGCATATCCATGTGATGAAAGTGAGCAAAGAGCCCTGGACCTGACAGAGTGTGTTTCTCAGCAGAGTGGTGACCCCAGAGCAGCCAACACCCCCAGCCAATGTCTGAGAGCAAATGCAGTGGACAGGCAGAGGGACATATGCCCGGAGGGGAAAAGGACAAGAACAAGGAGGTAGAAAGGCTTGGCCTACATGGAGCAGCCAAGATATTTCTCTATTACTACCCTTTGGATGCCTACCTAGGACTTCTGGGAGAGAAGTAAAACTCTTACTGCTATGAAGTCACAGCCCATGATGGCAGCAGTTTGATGGACCCCTCTGGAATAGCTACCCTCTGGTAACTGCTGACACCTGACATAGATGTATTTACCTTTGAAACCCAAAGCCACCCCACCACCACTTTCACCTGTGACATGCACCCTCCACCTGCAATCTTCCTCTTCTCTCTCTTCTCTAAGCCCAGGTAGCATCTGCTTGCTCAGCTTCGAGTAGCAGGGGAGCAAGGATAGCATCCAGAGCCAGGAGTCAAGGGCCTTCCTTGTGGCCACGCTTGTCTGGGGACTAAAGCAAGGATGGTGAGTTAAAGGTTCCCTCTCTCTGACTGACCTCAGATTGCTCATAACTGCTTTTGTGCCTTAGTTTTCTCCTACATAAATTAAATGAGTCTATCTGTTCCCTGTTGGGTTTTTTTTCTCCTTTCTATCTGTCTTCCTCCCCCATTCTTACAGATTCAGTTCAATGCCCAAGATCATCTGTATTTGCTAATGTTTTGAGATGAAATAGTTTAAAACATGTTTTGAAGTCCTTCTGCTTCTCAATGCACTGCATCTTATGGAAGCATGAAATCCTAGCATGAGGTTCAGACCCACAAAATAAGAAAACCAAATGCTGTAAGAAATCACCTTCCTCTCCCCACTGATGGTCATCCCTGCTCCCTGTCTAAACCAGGGAATCTCCTTCCTTTGGTCCTTGCAAAGAAATGTTTATCTGAAGGACAGCCTCCCAGCTCTCGGCAAAAAGTGAAATGCTGAACACCTTTGTAAAAATATTGATCCTCAGCACCCCTTCTTGGGACATCTGTTCCAGGGCAGCCTTCCCAATGGATGCCTTGAGCAGCAGGGATTACTCATCCTGCAGAAACAGCAGCACATGGCAACTTGCTGCTTTTGCCTCCTGCTGGGCAGAGGCTTTTTGAGGATGTGCACTTTTAAGGGATGCATTAATTTACCTTTCAAATGATTTGGCTGCTTTTTGCAGCTTTAGAGGCTGCATATAGTCTGGCTGCATCATCATAGGAAAATTGCTTGTTCCTGGTCAATACAACTGTAAGTTAAATCTCAGCTGTTCTCTGCGTAAATGTGGACACCAATGCTATGTAATATTACAGCTATTAAGACCCTTTTCACTACCACTAGAGTAAAAAAAAGTATTTTCACCATAACACTTGTAAAATACTTATGTGAAAATATATAGATCTGCCTTTTGATCTGCTTGTAAAAACCTCTACAAGGAGGTGTCTTTAAGGATATTAAAGTTTTTCGAGTGTTACCATGAATCTTAGAGCTTGCTATCTATTGAGATTAGCAAGTTTTTAAAGAGGGCTATGAAAAATCATTACAAAAATTCAAACCTGTGAGATCATGCTCTTCCATAACTTTGCAAAACACCATGCATTTGGATTAGTTCAAACATCTATCACCTGTAATAAAAATATTAATTGAAAAAAGCCAGTTCAAAGCAAGGCTTGCACAGAGCTTACCAGCATCCCATAGCACTCTGCGGTACTGAATCCGACAGAGTAACTCAGTGTTGTACAGAAAGGTTCTGTCTCTTGCTTCCACTAAAACCTCCTGCCTGGAAATTTCACTGTATCCTTCTAGTTCTTCTGCCACAAGAAACAGGGTTCCCTATCCATCTTCTCAACATAAGATTACAGTATTCTTTCTGGTCATCCGCCAGGAAAATTTGGACACAGACAAAGAAGCAAGGTTTGAAAGGAAATAGTTAAAATCTCTCTCTGACAGCTGCATAAGTGGGAAAGCAGCCTGTTCATTTGAAAGTGTGAGAATGAAGCCCGCTGTATACAGAGAAGTGGGCATTTGTGTGACTTCTTAGTTTAGACATGGTCCCTCACAAGGTCACAGTTTGCCACCATTCCACCAGCTCTAAGGGGCTTTGGAGCAGCTTTTTTTGGAAGATTCCGTAACTCAAGTTAACCCTGACCCAGAAAACACTAGTCCATTTCAATACTCCAGCTTTGCTCTCAGCTCAGTCTACATGAATCCTGTTGGGACTCCGGCACACTAAAAAAACATAGAAATGAGAGTGGGCCGACCTCTAATTCCAGGGAAGTGTCACAGGAGCCTTGTCACCATTTCAGGTCAGCTGCCTTCCAGCCCTCACCTTTAAGTTCACAGGTATGCTGGCCATAGTGCCTCTCCTGTTCCAACCCAGGCCATTTTTTTTAAACATTTTTTGAGTTTTGAGTATTCTGCAGCTGAGCTTCAGTCTTTGTCTTCTCTCATCTTTTTCTATAGCATACTTATGCTACCAAAAGATTAATGATAAACCTACTTTCAAAGGGACCTTAAAATCTGAGAGATTGACAGTCTGCATTAAATCTCTTAAGTGCATCAAGGTGGTTATCACAAGGGCCTTTTTGGACAAAGGCCTTTTCCATGCTTCCTGGCCAAATAGAGCTGGATAAACACCTAGTAAGTCTGCGGGACACATTTTTTAAGAGTTTGCTGAAGTCGATAGCAGAATTTGTCCCAGGACAGCAGGGAGAGCAAAGTGTAGGGTCACAGAGCATAAAGAATTTTGAAGGGGTTTGCAGGATATGGCCCTCAGGCATGAGAAGTGATCTTTTTGCCACATGCAGCTGAGGAGTCTCAAACAAATGGGCTCTGCAATATTGCTCATACAAATGGCATTGGGCTGCGGAAGCATGGAGGAACCATTTCTGCAATACGCTGTCAGCTGGTGAGAAATTTTGCAGGAAAGAAAGCGCACAGCAGCTCCCAGCTGCCTTAGGCTCCAGGCATCAAACCTACAGGCAGCCTTGCTGACACTACATAATTGTCCACAGGTAGGGTAGGCTGAATGGCACCCCTTGAATCACACAGTTTCATGTCTCTGGCAAATGGAAAAGCAGACATCAATAGATGATGAATATAGTGAGAATTGTATTCTAATTGGAAATAAGACGTATACTACCTTGTACTGGATCAAATAACATGAAGGATTTAAATGGCTGTGCTGAATAATTGAGATCCCAGTTGTATAATTTTTCCTATCATTTTAAAGTTATGCCACGGAACCAGAAATATTCCACTAATAAAAAAAGGTTGCTCATAAAAAAGAAAAATATCAAAGAGCCATTAATGAATAGGAACATTAGAGAGAGAAGCAGAATTTTCCCACTCCTCACCCCTTTTGTATATGCAAGTACTACTTTATAGGTTTTGATTCTTTTATAAAATTATAAACACAGAAAAACTCCTGAGAAGCAGCTAGTGTACTCATGTCAGATGTATGGTGATGCTGACAATTTCCCTTACTTTTCCACCCATCCAATTAGAAAGAATTGGCAATACTTGATCACAGTAACAGCTCCATCCAGTTGTACGCTGGCAATTCAAAGCAGGAATATTCTCGGGGTTTAAGACAACTCCATCTGAAGGATCACTTTCTAAATCTAGACAGGAGTAAACAGATTCTACCAGGACTGTTTGTCCCCAGTGCCACACAAAGCAAGGAGCTGTAGCCACAGGCACATTCAAAGCCTCTGTGTCATATTACTAGTAGCTTGACATTCAGACTATAGCCTCTTTGAAAAGATAGTACTTTTCCAGAAATGTTTATTTTACGTTTAGAGCTGTTATTGTTATTTCTTCTCAGTGGTGTAGAAGTCCAGTTGGAAGAGTTTTCTTTCCTCTGCATTGAAGCTGAAAATTCCTGGAAAGTCATGACAATATTCAGCATTCATGATTACAGAGACAGACATATTTCATGAAAATTGCATAGGCTTTTAATACAGGATTATGAATGAGCTCTAATGTTGAAATTATATTAGATTGGATTTCAGAGTGTATTTAACATATTTCCATACAGCAACCTTGGGATGTCTTTTCAGTAACAGTGATTATTACAGGCAGGCTGTTTTTTAAGAAAACATTAGTTCAAGGTGGACAGGGCTTCCTGAAAAATGTTGTACATCTTTATGGCTGATGTTTTAGTTGTTTTGAATTAACTTTTTTCACAGCCAGAATGAAACATTTCACCATATAATTCTTCATGCATGTCTTCAAACAAACCTGGAGCCTTTGCTGTGAATTTTTGAAACTGTAATACAATCTCAGGCATGAAAACTCTTTGTGAGCTGAAGCTGAGTATTTTGCCCCAGGTTATCTGGTTTCTCTCAAAATATAAATATTCTTAGGTAACGTCTGTCTTTTAAAAATAGTGGTTGCCCAAGGTGATCCGAAGTCATCTCTAAGTACCAACCTGTGAACAATCCCAGGCTTACTCTTTTACAGGCCTCCAACAGTTGACTGCCCAGCCCACATATCTTGATAAGGACAAGCTGCCTGATCAAGTGGAATGGAGTTCGGATTTTTCTCTATATAATGACAAACACATTGAAATTATGCATTGCCCAGGAAGCATTTGGAAAGCAGAAGTCAGTGACTCATTGGGATCTGCCTGTACAAGCAATTTCTCTACCTGTCCTCATGGCTCTGGCCCCCTGGACCACTAGCTCAGCTCTGCCATTTTTCCCATTTTTCCTTCCTTACAGAAAGCAGCAGAGTTCATACTTCTGCTTTTGTCTGGAGCAGCAGTGGCTTTAAATGTAGTTAACTTGGCTCAAGGTAGATTAGGCTCAAGGTAACTGGGTATGTCTTGGGTGGTTCATGTAGTTGTCTCCTGGGGTTGCAGCCCTTGCCTCTCCATATTTACTCACTGCCATGAAGAGCACATGGACTATTGTGGGACGCCAATACTGCCTGCTATTTGTCTCTCTTCGACGCTGGTGTTAATCGGAAGTAAAAATACAGAAAACATTTAGATTTTACCAGTGTGAGGCAATGAAAGGCTTTCCTTCTAGCAAGTTTGATAGCTCTCATTAGTCTGCTTTAGTCACTGGAGAAAAGAGATGTGTGTTTCCTACACTGGTGAACACTCCCCTCACTTTTATACTGCTGGAAGAAATGTTTATTTTCAGGGCTAAAACAGTAATCCATTTACAGTGCATTTCTGAAACCAACCCTATTTTATTCATCTCACTTAAATGGTTAAAACTGTGAAACTGGATGCCCCAGCTTCTACTCCTAACACCTAATAGAGATTTTTTGAAGGGATGTTTTGAAGGCATTTGAAATAGGAAGCCCTGCGCCCTATTCTCACAGCTGTTGTGAAACTCTAGGTGAGTCCACACAGATGTGGATTCTTATTGCAGTTTAACATTTCTAAATACCATGCTGGTTAGGAATAGCCTGAATCCTCTAAAACTGACTTTTATTTTTGCCCTCTAACTTGACCCATGGAATGCATCTACTAATTAAATATCAACAGGAAACAAATGTCTTCACAGAGGTAAAGTAGTTATCTATGGCAATTTTGGTTTGTGGTATAAAAGCTCGGATGAAAAAAAATTCACATACAGAAAGACTGACATTTTTAAACAGTATATATGAACTCATGCATGGCCACCCAGAGGGATGGAAATGGCTGGAGACAGATGTTTTCTCCTGAGCGGATTCGATAGGGTCTAGGAGACCGTGCCTTTTCAGCTGAGCTGTCCACAGATATGACAATTCCTGTACTCTTAGACAGAGCAGGCTTGGCCAGTCAGCAAGGAGGAGCAAAGCTGTGCATCCCGCTCAGTCAGCTTCAGCCCTGCAATGCCACTCAGAAGGGAAGCAAAACTGTATCTAAACGTGCCTCCATTTGTACTACTAGTAGGAACCTACCACACCGTTTCTTTCTTGCCACCCAATATCAACTTCTCAAAGAATAATTTCTTCTCTTTTTCCACTGACGACTGAGAAGAAAATCTGACTTTGAGAAATCTCCATAGCCTCAATTGTAGAATCATCTGAAAGATGAAATCAAATACCCAAAGGAAAGCAGGAAAACCTACCATCTCACTTGGCGTCTGGGTGTAGGAAAAATTCTGCTCCACTATGACCAAAATGCTTTTAGATAAAACCCACTACTGGGCACTGTCTCAGCCTTTCAAGAAATCACCTTCCACTGTAAACACTGACTGCAGTCAACACAAAATATTTATTCCTCTCATCTGAGGATCTTCCACATGCTTTGAGGTACGTGAGTTCATAAGTGAGAAAACCAAATATTATCCCTGTTGCATGTCCATCTGTCAGATCTTGGATGCTCTCGCTCAATGTCATGGTGTCAGTAAGGATGAGCAAAGCTGCCCTTTGCCCAGGGTGCTGTTTGGTTTAAAACACCAGATTTGGGTGTTGCTAAAAGCACCTCCCACCACCAATGTCCTTGTTTTCCAAAGTAAACAGTCTCTGGCGTCTTGTGACCTGAACAGCCCCAAGTGTCTGACCTTGAAAAACAAAAACATGTTTCATTTGAAAAGAAAAATCTGCAGCCTAAATTATTTGAGGCACTGCTTTCCTTCCTCAGCAGGATGCTGGAATGTCCAGGCTGTGGTAGGAGACGCTTATACACCACAGACATACACAGGAACGTATTTGCCCTCTAATGATATATTAGGCAATGGTTTTGAGTTGGCAGGCTACTAAAAGCCCTAGCCAAACAAAGATAAAATTGTAATTTATCAACAGAGAATACTGAATTCATGGTCATTGGTGACTGCTGGGACTGGTGGTAGCCTGCAAAGCTGAAGTTGACAACACAAAAACAACAAATTCCAGATACTGTTTACACTTTTCTCAGCTTTGGGGGGGAAAAAAAAGCTGTCTGAATTTTTTCCCCTAGAAAATGTTCAAACTAGGAACAAGATAAAATGATCACCTTTCTCAAAATCCAGTACGACAGGGCTCAAGCAGCAAAAGTGTATGAAAATACTGTGATTGCAACTACCTTCTGCAGCATGTAAAGGAAGGCATGCAAACAGAGCAGTGGGGGTGCATGCACAGAGGCAGCTGGGGCACTGGTTCACTAAGGAGTTAGCAGTGCTGGGCTTTGGTGGTACAGACCTCTCTTGAGAATTTGGTCCATGGGTTTTAGGACTTACATTCTCTGCACTAGTTATTTTGAGGACTAGGATTTTCCAAAGGCATCCTGTTCCTGTCAAAGATTTTAAGGATTCTTGAAAATATTTTATCTCAAGTATGTTGAGAAACCTTTCCCAGCAGTCCTTTTTATCACTTCAGATTCATAGGAGCTTTGTTTCACTAAAGTCAGTGATGTTAGACAGATACCAGAATGAGGTTAAGATTTAGGACCTATTTCTACAGGGTTTCACAAGTCTGTGTTATTTTAATTGTCCTGAGTTAAATGTGATCTTAACAGTGCCATGATGGAAATCCATGCAGTTTCAGGCGAAGCAGAGGTGCAAACACCATGGAGCAAAATGCAAGTTCCTCTTTCCCACCATCCAGGTACCCTTCCATCTCCTGACTGATCTCTAGATGGAAACCAACTGTTCTTACAGCAAGGAATTCAATCTTCTCACCAGCTGCAGCATCATCACCACAGTGATTTCTGTGAACTGGTCCCAGCACCAACTAATTTCACAAAAAAGCCCAGTGGACAGCTAAGAAATCACCAGGGATGCTGGCTGTTACAGACCTAGGGCAAATGTGAAGTGGAGTTCTGGAGGTGAAAGGATCTCTACACCATTACAGACCTTTGAAATTTCCCAGTCCCAGGGGTGTACTTTCATGGGAAGAAAAAGCTGTTTCAGATCACACCAGATATTTTCTGCACTGCCCAGCAGTTATACCTGAGGATGTTCTCCAGATGTTCGTGTTTCTATGAAACATACAATAATAAAGTTGTAAACTGGACGAGACAATACTAGAAATATAAGAACAAGGGCTCTAGGGCAGCCTGGAAAAACATGAACATTAACTATCCCACACACGAAATCAACTTGTCGTCTTTAAGAGGCCGACAAAGATGTATTTTATTTGCTTTTCTAAAGAACTGCTACTTTTCCCAGCAGGTGGGCACACACAACTTGTCACGGTTCTTATATTGCCAACAGGCAATTGCTTGTATGTTGGGGAACAGATACTCCTTTCACCTGGGCGTACAAGAAGTGAAAAGTACAAGGTCTAAGACAAGATGAAGCCAC
The DNA here is from genome assembly GCF_017639235.1 of Corvus kubaryi. Taxonomy (NCBI): domain Eukaryota; kingdom Metazoa; phylum Chordata; class Aves; order Passeriformes; family Corvidae; genus Corvus; species Corvus kubaryi. Next base: position 10,165,030 of record NW_024580671.1, read on the forward strand.
AGTTTAGATAGTTTTTATTCCACAGTGAAAAGAAAATAATAATGTGTCATTGTCTGGAAAACTACAAAGAGCAACAACTGAGAGTGCACTGGCTAAGACATCTGCAGAGTGAAATGTCAACTGTTTGCAAGCTGTCTAACAAGAGTAAGACTGGAATTTGCAAATGGAAGCTTGTTGTCTTTTCTCGTCTGGAACCATTTCTCTTTTCTGATGGCTATATTGGCTAAGAAAAATGTCTGAGAAGGCTGGCTACAAGTCCTAGGATGTCTTCGGGGAAGGCTTCTGAGTGTACTTCTCCTGCCTTATTTGGCTGCTCAAGTGGGTCCTGATCCCAAAAACATGTGGACATAACTGAGACCTTTTTGCTTAGTACACTTAATACTACACTGGTAGCCCTGTGTAGAGTGGTTTCAGGGTGTCACCTGCCTACACTGCTTGGAGTCTGGCTACTCCAGTGACTTCACTGGGGCGTGTTTGCAAGTATTATCTCACCTTCTTTTTTTTTTAAGTGACTGTAAGAAGAAGATAGTTGGGTGCTGCCATGGCTTTGCTCTGAAAAGCCTAGCCCAGCCTTGTGGTGTATGACTTCCCTTTACAATAAAGTGGGAGCAAGCCAGACTGGAATGTAGGTCTTCACTTATGCAGAATTAGACATTTTTGCAGGTTTATTGTGGGACCTGTAGGTGGCCTCATTTAAATAGTCAATAAACCAAGGAGTATTAGTTCAGTTTTCCAGTGTGCTAAGCAACATTTTTTTTTTACTCTACCGAACTTGGAAGCTGACGAATTTGCTTCTGGTGCCATTGAATACCCTGCCATTCATTCTGTAAACAAGTGGGTATAGAGCACACTGATTGCAATGCAGAAAACGCAAACATCTGTTTTGTTTTCATCCTTAAATTCCTTCAGGGATAGGAAGAGAGAGGGAATGATTTTGAAATGCTGAGTTAGGACCAGAAAAGCAGCCTGTGTCACGTATTTCACATTCCCTCCCAGACCACGGATGAAGACAAGAGGACTGATGGCCATACAGTGACATTTTGTAACAGAATGAACAATAAGAGAAAATGAATACATATCACAAATTCTATTAGAGAAGGTCTAACACAAAATCAGTTGGGTAAATGGACTGCAAAACAAGCTTAACTGAATTAAGACTAAGACCATTCAGTACAACTGAATACCAACATTTGCATCCACACTTGGCATCATGCTTGTGACAATGCATTCTTTGCTGCCACCCCAACAGAAACCCTGACTTATGATGCTGTTTTATTTACATGCTGTAGTCACTGTGGTAAGGCCTCAGTTTTAAGTACTTCATATATACACACTGGGGTTTTGTTTTAGTGTATGATTCCTGACAGAGCTTGTGAAAAAGGCTTACGATTCAAGTGCCTTTTAAATATGGAAGCCATAAAGCTACTACAGTAAGAGAATCTCAAAGCAGATGGTTAGTTGGCCTTAGATAGTGTGGCTGATCCTGCCACCACTGCTTCTCCCATCCTGTGGCCGGGGCACCCTGGGGAACACCAGGAGCAGCTGGGAGAGTGTCTCTTACTAGAAATTTCTCTGGTTTTGAAGTGGTGGGGCACATATGTGTGTTAAGAAAAACTGCATGCCATGCACTGCAAGACACAGCCTGCCTTGATCTAGATTGGAGCACAGAGCCATCCCCTGTGTCTGCTGCCAGGGTAGCACCAGCAAAAGGACTGAATGCCTCTGAAGATCTGCCTTAGATCAGCATACCGCCTCTGGGTGCTGACAGACTGGCCAAGTTTTGCTGGGAGTACAGGGCAAAGCCACCATGGGGCATCCAGCTCTGCATCTTTCTTTAGTGGCTACAAGTTAGTATCTCATTTCAGAAATATCTAACTATTACAGTTTCGAGAGGGAAGTGCAGTGGATGGGAGAGCCCCAAGGGATTAATTTTTGGACTAACAGGGATCATACTAAACTTGTAAAATAAGTGTGCAGTGTGTCATCTGGACACTTGGCAATTGTCGGAGAACAATTAGCAAGGGATTTAATTTTGATGTAACTCTCTGGTTCCCACAAACACGAACATGGAAGCTGGTTTAAAAACAGCCTGCAACTTCTACCCCTCCCTTGCACCTATCTTTTAAAACCCCCTGCAGGGTTGATTTACCACATGGCATTAACCTGCTACCTGTGCAGTATTCCAGACCTTCATCCTTGGAGATCAAACTGGCAGAAACCTACTTGCCAGCTACACTCCTCCGCTGCAGACAGAGCCTGGGCACTGCAGGGCTCCTATGACATGCTTGACTGCCTGCAACCCACCACATCCCACACCGAATCTTTCGGAAGAGGCTAAAACTTCTGCTAAGGTAAAGTTGAGCCTTTCTCTAAACATTTCCTTGCCCTGTTGGGGCCTGGGTGTTTGTAATAGTCTTTTGAAAGCTGGTAGGTGCAAGGACACCTGGTACCCTGCAGCGCTGTGGCCCTGCCAGAAACCTACTGGACATAAGGCAGTGTATGTGTAATACTCACAGTAAGTTAGGGGAAAGCAAAGTAAAAGCAGTTCCCTAAGACATGCTGCAGTGAAGGATGCAAAAACCTGACATAAAACCAGATAAATAACAAAGCAGAACAGAGTTATTTATAAAGAAATTTATTTTATATTTGTGTACAGCAAGTATACGAAAACAAATTTGATTTGAAAAATGTATATTTGATTTCTTAAAAGTATTGAACCCTCTTGTGGAAAGGTTTTCATTATTAAAAAGGTACAGAAGGCTAAGATTATACTCAAATAATATATGTGTGTGTACGTGTATATATATAAAAAACAAGTGCAATTTTATATATATATAGTATATATAAATAACGTGTGACTTACATGATTTTTAAGATATCTTATTTAAACATCTGAGTAAAATAGAGATATTAGAAAATATAGTTTGCTATTTCTACAGAGTTTGCATTCAGTTTTTATAAGCATCTAGACAGTGCAAAATTTAAACATACAGATATATTCCATTATTCTATACATTGTGCTCAGCTCCCAAGTTTCCTCTGTCACAATCATCACCAGACTGAATCAAATTTGGAGGGTTCAATACTAGCCCTTACTAGCATCTTCTAAGAGCAATAAAAGGAAATCTATCTTACCTTGCACTGCGCTGTGGTATAGCTTGTGCACGAGAACAATGCATTTCCTATATGAAATGATCTAACTCCCAGAGATCACATACACCTCACCATATTGACTCATTTCATTGCATTCCATATCCTGCAAAAATCAATCTCCTGTAGGACAGCACACATTACTGTGTTCTGAAGCTTAAGTAATATATTTCTTTAGCATAAGGCAGGAATATACTGAAATTTGATAATACTTAAATCAAACAGCAATCTGGAGTTAAACCACATTTATGTACCACATTTTTATAGATGCTGTCTTTTTAATGTTTGTGTCAGAACATGTGGTAGAGAAAACCTACTATTCCTTAAATAAGAGCAAGGGATAAAAGTAGTCCTTCCAGAAGAAATTGCTAAAACCTAACAACACAAGGAGAAACTCCATTGCCTTGAAACACCAAAGGTCAATCTGCACAACCTTTCCTGCAGCTAAAGAGCAATTCCTTGCATGGCAACTGGGGGAATACTCATATGAGTAGGTGCTCACTACAGCCCAAGCGTTTTAGCTGTAAATACTTATCATCCTTATTTGCATCTATTAAATGATAGGGTGCAGTATGTTTTTTTCATGTCTTTCTACTGTTGCTAAAAAAAAGGCAATTCTGACCATTCCCTATGCTTTCACAGTAGCTATATTTTAACTGAAGGGTGTTTGAACTTTAGATTCAAACCGCCACAATAAGTTTATTATCACTGACATAAAACCCTCACTCCTGCTTCCATAAAAAACAGTTGCTTTGTTCCTACCAAAAATAAAATTGGATCCAAACATGTTAGTCACAAAGTTTGCTAGTAAAAGTAAATACCGTATTCATTAAGTCTCTCAGTGTTTAAAGGCAAAGTGGTGTTAGCAAATGCTGTATAGGATAGCTTAAAGAACAGTATTATGCACAATTCTAAATGTTAGCTAACAAAATCTAAAAGCAGCTGTGAAAAACATCTTATGGGACAGTGAATTTTGCTACATGAAAACTTCTGGGGCTGTGACAGGCGTTTTTCAAATTCATTTCTTACACCAACGCTGTCACTCATGTCCTACACCGCAATTGCACAAATTAAAGGCTGGATCTTGTATGCCGTATGCATCCAGACCAGCTAATCTTTAAAACTGGATACGTCAGGAGGGTCTCCCTCTTTTTACTGCATTCATTCCTAAACTCCTTCTAGCAGAAGCTGGCATGTTTCTGAATCCTTGAAGCAACCGACAAGATAAAGAGCCTAATGTCATCCTTCATCTACTTCACTTTGCAAGTTTATCTCTGCACTTGCCCATATAATTACCCCCTGTAGATTTCAACTTTAATTCAGATTTGCGTTGCACTTGTTGAACAGGCCTCAAAAACAGACAAAGCCTCATTAGTAGCCTGCAAAAGTGAGCCGTACTAGTTAAAACCTTGATTTAAATACCAAAGAAAGGGGAAACACAGATGCTGAGACAATGTTTACATCCTCTCAACCACACTCTTGAAATTTTGGCAGTAAATTAGCCAAAGGATGGTTTTAACATCTCATCCATCTCTTTCAGTTGGGAAGGAACAGCCATAACTACAAGTTTTTGCAAGGTGCGGCTGATGCTGGGAGATGGTTGAATACATATGACCAAAGGCTGCATGCCTCACAAGTCAGAACAAAGCAGAGATGTGCTAGGAATTCAGGATTTTCTTATGCCCAGAACTTTCCTATAGACTGGAGATAAACAGAAGTCCCATTTCCCACACAAATAGGAATAGTGCTTAAACCTAAAGTAACACAGCATTAAGAAGAAACTAATAACTAATGATGTTAAAGCCTCTCAATTTAAAGATTCCCCAAAGCAATCTCAAAGAAAATAAGAAAAAAGAAAACCTGTGGACTCAGTCAATACATTTCTCAATCCAATTATACAGTAAATGCACTGGCAGGCAAGGCCTCAGTTCTGAAGAGGTGAGGAAGAAGAAGGATGGTGCAAAATGCTTTCATACATTTGAACATTCTTAGGATATAAGAGAGCAGGCAACTTGAAAACATTCCTTGTAAGCTGTGCGGGATTGATGCAGTTTTCTGCAGACTTTGCTTCATCCTACAGCTCAGCTTTGCCTGTTTGGGCAGGACTGGCATTACTGCTGCCTTCTCCAGCGTTGCTCTTGTCCGCTGGCTTGAAAGATAATGAAGCAGAGTTTGTGCAGTACCGTTTGCCAGTTGGGCGAGGTCCATCATCAAAAATATGCCCCAGGTGAGCACCACACTGAAACAAAACACAATAGAGTATCAATGTGTCTCTGTGCAGCTTGATGGCATCACTGTGGTGTTAAGCAATGACTAGCAGCTGCTAGTCATTGGAAGCGCACTGGTGCCTACATGGCCCTTTCAAGCGGGATTTACAATCTACATTTATTTGCAGGAGTGATCCAGAAAGATGATCTTCTGAGATACCACAGGTGCCTAAGACTCCAAGCCCAAATTTCCTGGGTGTTTCTTGTCATGCCACTGCGTATGCTTGGATGGATCACCGTCTCTGAGGAGCTGCCTGTTTCTGTAATGATCTCACGGCAGGAGCTCAGTTAAAAACAGGGTGGTGACGGCAGCACTGCCCATGTTTCACGTACTGCTGTAAGGATATCTGTGTAAGAAAGGGACAGCCTCAGCTCTGGGCTCTGCTCAGCCTTCAGCCATCTGCTATACCCCTTGGTAAAAAAACATTAAACCTTTTGGTGATCATGGCAAGGACCTAAAGCATTGAAGATATTCTTTGGAGTGTGCTCTCACACTTTTTTTTCCTTTCCCTTTCTATAGCCTGGCACTCTTCTGAGCATCAAGGTCCTTCTGGGTGCACTTCTTGCCCCTAGAGGGGATGGAGCTCAGCCTACTCAACTCATAATTTCTATAGTATATATGCAATAGGGACAGGTGACTGAAAAAGACCTGTAGTGTAGATATGTAAAATATTTCTTAATTAATAATCTTTGTCTGGGAATAATTCTAAATGATGCTGAATTTTGCTTTTTGTAAGAAATATGAAAGTACAAATGGTCTGCTGCCACTTTTGCTCTGTATGAATCATACCCAAATACTTGCAGTGCTACTCAGGATGAACACTACTCATCCTGTACGTAGGAAATGTAACAGTCCTTTGCTTTACAAGGACTGCTTTACAAGTACAATATTTTGAAGAAGCTAACCCTGCTGATCCTTATTCAAAAATTAGGATTACTATCATTGCCCATTACGGATGACAATTAATCTGGATAATAAGAACTTCTTGTAATTAGTCACTTAAATTCCACAGGTTACTTTTTACAGCCTGCCATGAGAAATAAAAAAATAAAACCTTGCACTGGAGAAATATTTATCTTGAACAGGGAAGTCATGCTGCTTTACCAAAGAGTCTCGGCCTTTCAAGTCAATAGCTGATCTCAGTGAGAGCTGGAATGATGTAATTGAGATCACAGACCTGCTCGTGGGCTCACAGTCAGACAGCAAAAATTAAAGACTGCAAATTATTCTTAACATTTAATTAATTCACAGTATTTCAAATACTTAGAGGCAACAGCGATTATTCCAAACTCTGAATGAATTAGTGATGGCAAATCTCTACCCTGTGGTTAATGTGTTGCTAATGTTCTCCTGCTGTTATGGCCTTTAATTCACCAAAGCAGCAGGAAAGGTGTCTGTAGAAGCAGGCAAAGTCTTGCCTCCAGGTTAAACTCCCTCAACAGACTGAAAGGCTGGGGGAGGCTCTCACACCAGCTAGGTGGGACAGACTTCTCATTTAATGACAGGTGAAACAATAATCTTCACTGCCTCCAGGAGCAGGGCAGGTAGAAACTTCAGTGTTCCCACCTGTTAGTTGCACCCATGCAGACGCATCCCACGGCAGACTCCCTGCTCCTGAAGAAGTGTCACTGAGACAGCCATGGCAGTCCACCAAGGATCCCAATAACAACTGAGGGCTTCTAGACCATGGTATCAGCAGGATGAGCTCCCACAGGAAATGGAAAATGGCATCCATGACTGGGTTAAGCAGCAGCTGCTCAGCTTTGTAAGGAAGTAAGATAAAATATGGGAAATAAGCAGAAGGAAAAGGAAGTTGAATGGGACCTAGAGAAAACTAAGCTTCGAGTCTTCTTCCTGAAAGACTGCTGTCTTGCCACCCTTTCCGCCATTATCCACTGGTTATTCTTTTTATCATTTTCCTTTATAGTGAAGGTCTTTTTTAGGTTAGTATGCACAGAAAACCTGAGCTGTTTCTGAAAGTGGGGTATCTAAAAATGAAGCATTTCACCTGGCTATAACCATACCTTTGGGGGAAAAAAAGTTTAAAAGTAAGTGTCCCAGAGAGAGTATTTTTCTAAATGCTCAGCATCCTAATTAAATCATCTCATCTCAACTAAGAGTGCTTCAAAACCTCCTGGCTGGAAGTGTTAAACAGATCTTTTCCAGACTAACATTTAACAAAAGATAAATCATTCCCTCTCTACTGGACAGAAACAGAGCAAGAGAAACTGCAGAGAGAGATGGTCTGTAGAAGTAATATATTCATATACAGACTACAAAGACAATCTATCAAAAAGGCTTTCCTCACAAAACCTGAGAAGCTGTGTGAGAGTCCAAGGTAGTCTCATTACACCTTTTTGTGATGTCAGAATCACAGCAGGATTGAATTACTGGAAAATTTGTTACCTTTTGAGATTACCCCTCACCAAAAATTTATGTGGCGATTCTCTGTATAGAGGACTCTATAACTCACCTGCCCTAAACAGAAATGCAATTCAGTCCTTTGTATCACAGTATAAGAAACCTGACACTCGTCTGAGATTACAAAGGATGAATTGACTTTACTGTCCTCCCCACACATAATAGGTGCTGACCATTTTTCTAAGACATATATACATGCCTGAAGACACTCTGAAAAAGAAACAATTATCTGTTGCGGCCTTGCACATAAATATATTGTGCAGAATACACTGGGACAGTGAAATGGTTAAAGCATTCCAAGTATGTGCTCAGGAGCAGGAAACAGGTGGTCACTGCTAACTGTCAGTATGCTTGGATCTCCCAAGCCTCCTGGTTCTAATATGCTGCTGGGAGGCATGGAAAGCAGCTTGCAGTCAGTTGCTGTAGTCAAGAGTCCAAGTTATTGGTGTGCAAACACTACTCCTGTGACTACGGAATTTTATTCATTTCTACAGGTACAGATAGTAGCTAGAGAGACCACAGGGAAAGGGACTCTTTAACAGGACAGAGGAAAAAAAGAGATGCAGCCAGTTTTATAGTATTCCTTAACTGCATTTGTATTAACTTCTACCTGTCACTAATCACTGACCTTTTAAATACATCTAGGGTGATGTGTTTCCAAAAAACTGTGGAAGTTATTTCTAGGATAATCCCATGGATGAATTTGATTAATATTACAGTGGTTTTTCCCATGTGTTTGCTTTCTATAATGAAGAACATTTAAAAATATTTTTTTATTCTCTCAGACAAGTGGGAAGGACTTTTAAAGAAAAATCAACTACTTTTTCATCTGCAAAGGATTAATAAGGTTTTGGGTGTGGGAGTTGGTATTTCCCTTCAGTTCTATCAAGGTCTGTCATATCAATACCACTGCTTTGCAGGTTCCAGTAAAACTGCATTCTTTTGCAGCTGCATGTATGATTCACGCTCCTAGGGCAGCTACACAATGCAGCAGTATTAGCTGTGCTGAGCACTGGCTGCAAAGACGCTCACCACTCCTCAAGCTGTTTTCCTGTGTGACTTGATCATCTGTGAGGTTACTGCCCCAGGAAGCTGGAATAGCTGGTAGGAAGTTGCTATTGGATTACACAGCAACCTTGATCATATTTTTTCCTTCAGATTTTAGTTTTGCTTTGATTATATGGCATCTGCATGTGACTGCTGCTAATATTGCTGGTCTCAGGTCTGCTAACACTATTTTGTTTGGCAACAGGTAAACGACATTCCCAGATTCCTTGGCCTGACCACAGGCCTCCTTGGGCTTCTCAGGAGCTCTGGCCATCTCCTAAAGTGTGTCAGCAGATACAGGCTCAGCAGGTTGGCAGTAAGCAGATTTGAGCACTATTCAGGCCTACTAAGCAGAGCTGAAGAGACTAAACTGCATTTTTGATTACGCCAGTAACCACTGGTGAAGCACGAACTTCCCAATCTGCAGTCTCATTTATACCTTGCTAGCAAATTTAGGGAAGTGAATATTCCCACATGGAGATTCCCATGGATCTTCTAAAGCATATCATCAATGTTAAAACTTCAGAATTACGTAGTACACATGACAAACTAGCAGACATGCTAATTTGGCCATTAACATATTGGGCCAAATGCCCTACGCTGACTGAAGTTAATGGACACTCTTGAGAAGTTTCTTAACTCATTCTGAGCCTTATATATGAGGACTGACTGACTACTAAGGATGCATATTGTCAGGGATAAAAGTTACCCCCCCAACAACACCATCTGGAAGAACACCATATTATCACTGCCCAAATGAACCTGCTGCTTCTCTCAGGAGGAGTTTGAGCATGTGGAGCTAGAAGACTGCAAGCTGCTGGGTACAGCTGCTGCATACCAATGCAGCAGCTTCTCGCTTTGCTAGGTAATGACTATGCCATTCGCTTCACGGAAAGGAGGGGAGCACAAAGCATGAGAGAAAGTAGAACAAGACAGATAACGGAAATTTTGGGCATGTTTTGAATGTCTACTGACTTCATTATTACAGCAGATGGGATTGTTTGAGGCAGCCATTAGGACTGCGCTGGGAATGAGTGTTGGGAATGAGTTAGCATGGATGCACAGTAATGTAGAGTGATGGAATCAGCACACCGACAGTCACTCCACTGCTTTCGACTTCTCTCAACTGCTCACGTGTGGAGTCAGTCGGACAGGCTCAGGCTCAGGAGCTCCTTTGAAGAGACCCTCTCCAGGAAAACTATTTTTGTAAACTCAGCACCGAGTCCAACCATTTACATCTGCTCTGTTAAATCTCACATGAGACAACAATGTGCATTCCAACGATCCCTTTGTGCCTTCAGCTTGTTCCACCCAGCTTTTATACCTACAACCCATTGTGCTCTCTCACAATGATTACTATTTAATAGAACTGAAAGGTTTGCAAATCTCAAGGAAAGCACAGCACGCTGTAATGGTTTTTGCAGCCTTTGCCATTGGAATGGTCTGTGTGTGCTGCAAACTAACCTGACTGCAGGATATTTCAATCCGATGCATCCCATAGGAGAAATCATCATTGAAAGTAATTGCATCGGGACTGATCACATCATAAAAGGAAGGCCAACCTGGAAAAGAGGAACAAGATAGGTAAAAAAAGAGGGTGTCTTTGTGGCAGATAGCATTGCAGAAAGCAGGACAGAATCACACTTTGAAAAATGTTTCTCTCACTCCAGAGCATGGAAATAACGAAATGGAGATTTTTTATTCCAAATCACTTAGGTACTTCGGTACTTCCCCCTCAAATACAAAGTTGTTTACAGAAAAGAAGTAATGTTGCCACTAGCTGCCCAACTTCCATCTCCACAGGGATTCCTGCACTCCACCACAAGTAGCAATAGCAGTTTAGCTCAGGGACAAAGGTCCCAGGTAAGCCAATTCAGCTTTAACTACCAGTTAAAAAAACCCCACAGATTCTACCCTGAAGACAAACAGCAAGGCTTTATGGAACACAAATGCTTCTGCTTTTGCAATATAAAGGTACTTAAAAAAAGAGTTCTGAAATTGCAATTTGGAGCCCCAAAACATGCCTTAACCTTTGCCTTCAGCAAGGCAAGCCCCAAAAGGATGTGTGCAGATACACATTAGAGGCAGTGAGATGATTATTATTGTGTCTCATGTCAAAACAGTAACGAGTGCTTCAGATCAGACATGGACAGGTGGAATCATAACTATGCCTATATTAGACACTAGTGGATGATCTGCATGTGGTCTGCATGCAGGATAAAACAACTGCACTCACTAATGCACATGTTCAATGCAGCTGATAGCTGAGCACTGAGCTGCATGACCTGACACCAGATGATGATGAGCTGTGTACCTGACCTACCAGTAATGGCCACTTACCAAAATAATGACCTTCCACCCTTTAACTATTCCATGCTAACTCTCCCCCTCTCCACAACACAGGTAAACAACAAGGCAGGTCTATTTGGTGACCCAGAAGACATCCAATACACAGTAACTTTTCAGCCACTCCACAAAAGCCGTCATAATGCTCCATTTCCTGAAGCAGGGTTCCCACATAAGCACCTGACAGGCTTTAAGGTCATGTCAGCATCTACCAGTGCCCATCTGAAATCTCACCAGCTATCTGTCCTTCTCATTCAGTCTCTTGCCAAATATAACACGTGCGGGCAGCTCTTGCTCTCTCCCTGTATTACACATATGCCCAAGAACAGAAAATTTCCTAGTTTCTTCTCCTAATATCTGTTAAGCTTTTGCTACTGATGATTTCATAAAATGACTTGCAATAAGCTATTAAGAAACACAGCAGCATCTGTGAATCACTGCATGCAGATGAATAAAGAATGCATACAGCTTTCCATAAGAAAAGTGAGTAAAATTTTCTGTACAGTAAAAAGAGATGCGGAAGCTATCAACATTTCTGAATGCGGGTAGAGAAAATGTGTAAACTGGAAAAAGATCCATACATCTTCAGTTGTATCTTAGATTATTAAATATGGAAGAACATTTATTAGGATATAAGCATAACCAACATATTCTTTTAAACAAAGAAATGCTCAGAAATGTGTTTCTCCTTCTTTTCGGAACACACATACAGTAGCACTTCTAAGCTACCTGAAGGCATTGCAAGCCACAAGTCCTAAGCTCCCAAGGTGCCTACTACTACCACAAGTGTTTCCACGCCAGAACTCATTGCAGAAATAAGAAGAGTCATCCCCCTCTCTCCAATTATTACAAATGAAAGAGTTACAGACAGCAGGCAGACTGAGGAGCTGGAACCCTGAACAGGGAAAACATCCCACAAGGCAGGAACTCAAAACAATGCAGCAATGATAACTGTAAAAAAAACAATTTATAAATTCTTCCCCTCATGCAAAATGTTGCTGTCAAACAACTACCTTCACAAACAGAAAAGGAGTAAGCATATGACAAGTTTTGTAAAAAGGGTTATCGTGTTGACAGAAAAATTTATGTCTTCTACTTGGTGGCTCCTTTCCAACACCATTTGTCATCTTCTTAGCTGAGCCTCTGTCTAATGAAAATTGAGGTCTTACATAGAGCTAGTCAGAATATTTTTAATGAAGCCTTTTTTTGTTTTTTTAATAATTTTGCAAAGCAGACATACCAGTTTGCCCTTGTGTGATGGCAGAGGAGTTTCAAAGAGAGAGCTCTTTGGAACAACCAACTATGTGATCATGTGAAAGCCTTTAGAGAAGGCAAACTTCAGGGCTGCAGAAATTCTCAAAGAAAACCATGCCTCCTTCATTATAGCAATAAGGGGGAAGCTTCAAAGACTGCAACACAGAGATTGAAGCAATCTGTGTCTTGCTGAGAAAATTATCTTGTGAGAAGAGTTTGAAGGAGATGTGTTTATGTCAGCTTTGACATTAAGAAAGACCATCCATCCCTCTTTCTCTGGACTTCTCCTTTTGGTCTTCCCATTCACCAGAGAAAAATTATTTGCTTTGGATGCACTCCACGCACTTTTGAAAAATGAAGTAATCTGAAAGCTATATAAACAGGCAAGCTTCTCCTAAAGTAGTCTTTGTACCCAACTGGAGTGGCTTCAGATTAGACTGTCAGTTCATGCTACATGTGTTCCAAAGGTTCCACCACTGTCACATATGGTCCCCAAGAGGAGGACTAGGAAACAGACCTACACAGTGTGTACTTTTAACTCCCTGCCAAGCCATCTCTTTGTGAGTAACATGGCAGGCCAGGCACCAGCACTCCCAAGACAAACCACTAACTCTGTGAGGGTTAACTGAAAACTGAGAAAACCTTGGAAGAGAAAAGGTCCTGAAGGGCACAGTGAGACACACCGTCACTCTGTTGACCTTGAGAGGAAGATGAGTGAGTTGCTCATTGAGTTGATGAGCCAGACTCACCAGAAAATCAATCCTCTTTTGCGGTCTTATTTCCTCTCCTGAGCTAGCGTGGAAAACCCATCTGATAACTTGCTAAGCCTTCTCACACCAATTTGGGTACTTCAAAAGCTGCCAGGAAAAAGTTGTAGCAGGAGTAGTCTGCTTGCCTGCATATCAGGCAACTCCCAGTGGTGTGGAAAGCCAGCCATAAACTCTCTGGCTGTGTAAGTGGTAAATGACCCAGCAGTGGCCTCCACTTTGCAGGCCCCAGGCCACTTCACCTGTGTCCCTGGCTGCAGCCCCTCCACTCCTGCCCTCCTGCACTCCTGCCTCCTTCCTGCTGTAAAGCTGCAAAATGGTTGGCTACCTCTACATTTTAGGCTGGTCTTAGCTGTGCATTAAATCTTCAGCCCACCTTTGAAGGCTATCTGGCTACTTGTTAAAGGCATGTTCCTGTAGGGATAGGAGTGAAGATGACCATTTTGGATCTCTTGTGCTTCTGCTAAGCTGAGAGAAACAGTAACCCTTAGCACTGCAGAGGCTGAGCACTGGTGGAGACCCTTTGGTTCTGAGACTCAACCCTCCTTGGGTGATGGCCTTCTGACAAGTCTAGCCCACATCTGATGGGCAGCAGGAGCCAGGTTGTTGTCTTTCAAAGGAGGTAAAACATACCAGCTAGGAAGAAACAGCTTCTGGAGGAAAGGGGCAAAGGGTAATTGCAAGAGACAAGATGAGGGTGGGAGGAGTTTCCCAGATGAATGAACAACTTCAAATGACATTCACATTTTTGTGTGTGTGAACAGCAGCTAGAGTTTTGTGAATACATTTATCCTTGAATGTAAAGTTTAGTTTGAGGGGCAGTACGACACAGTAATGACCGGCAATTTTTATTGCGTTAGAGACATCTAAAATGGGTTCATTCTTAGATTCACAGCCACTTTGCACCACACTGGCAATATAAACAGGCTTTAAAATAGGAGGCCATTGTGTTTGTGTTCACTCCAACCCTTTGCATGGGAGTCAGACCACTATGTCCTAAGGGCCAGTTTCTGCTAAGTTAATAAGCAAGCCACAGAGATGAACAGTTTTTCAAATAAACAGTAATTATCATTTCTTGGATCTAAAATACACTAAATAAAGCAATGAAACTTTCTTCTGTCAAGTATTTAAGTGAAAAATGTGTGTAAACTGAATATTACTAACAGATCTTTTCTGCTCCATCCTGCATGAGTAACAGAGAGGATCTTACACTGCTGGGTGTCACACATACTGAGTCATGTCCTGTTCTTTCTCCTTCTAGGACATCCCCCAAATATTTTGTAAAAGCTGTGCAGCATTTCTAAAATTCACTCCACACACCCTCGCCAAAATGGAATCTTTTGTTTTCCATAATGGTCCCTATTCTGGCAAAGAGGAGACAGTGGTTTATGCCTCTTCATTAAAGAATGCTTTCTTTCCTGGCACTGGGCAGCAACACAGAAGGACAGGGAGGAAAAGAAATGTTGAGTTTGGTAACCAATGCTGGATGCTGCTTTTGCCACTCTGGGCAGAGGGCTTCAAATAATTCCAAAGAAGCATCTTCTTTCTACTTTCAGACCTCCTGTTCCAGGTACCTGATTGAGTCTATCTTACTAATAAGCTACCCACGGCAGGCACCTATACGGGCAGCTGGTACAAGGGGGGTACCAGGACAACTGAGCTGCAAGCACACAGCAGTCCCAGAGAGCTGACAAACTGAACAGCCAAACTGAGATGCCAGAGTAGTTATAATGCCAGAGGAAGGCAGCAACAGCAAACAGTGTGCCCATAGTCTAGCGCCCATTTTGCCTTCCTGATACAGATATGAAACCCCAGCAGAAATAGATTATTTCTTTCACATTAACCTAGGAAGCTCTAAAACCCCTTATCTTGTGGGTTACTCCAGGATTCTTTCTTGGGGCAATGCTGACCTCATGCAAAAAAAAGAAAGACATTTTGTTCCCATAAGCTTTTGGAAAACAGTCCAGCTGCTGATTGATTGATCAATTTCAGAAGCATCTCAAACCTCCCTCCAGTTTTGCAAGTTTGCACACATTTTATTGTAGTTAGATCTCAAACTTCCTAGTAGATGAAAGCAAGCACTTAGACATCTAACCATTAGAAAGTGCGTCTGTAATTATTTGCAGAAGTGAAATGGCAGGTTGCTTTTGAAAATCAGCCCTGCTAGGCTATTTTTCCCCTATTCTGAAGTAACATGGCTTTTGACATTTTTTTGAACAGCACAACTGCAATCCCAAAGCATGTAATGCTGTGACATTATTCCTGTTTCATACACCTGCCGACTGGAGACCTCCAGTTTTTCAGTACCTGTGATGTCTGTAGTTGTTTTTGATTTTAGATCCCAAGGAGATTAAATTCAACCTGCATTTTATCATTCTTTGCTGTAATTATTCCAAGCATTTACTTCAGTGAGTTATTTACAGATGGAGAAGTAGGGGGAGATGGAAGATGTTAGAACTACCAAATGGCACCAGATGGAAAGGAGGACCTTGACCTGAAAAATACCTTGTTTCTCTGATGTGCTGTATTTTTAGAATTCTGATTCCCTTTTAACCTAATGTGGATTAATGAAAACCCAAAGGCTTTTTAAGGTAGAGTCTCATAATTTATCTTCACTGAGAAGCCATGTCTGTGTAAAAACATAAAGCGTATTAGGATTAAAAAAAAGGTAATAAAGCTTGTGCTTTGAAACTGATGTAAAGCTGAAGGGCCTTCACTTTTTTCTTACTCAAAGGTTTATTGAAACAGAATCTGAAAGACACAGGCATCCACAGCTGTAGCTTCTCACATAAAAGTTTAATGTAGAACTACAAAGTGACATGTTGCTATTAAGTAGGATGCCTGTACAGATACAGGGCGCTTTTTTGGCTAGCACAGAACATCCTGCATTATTTTTCATAATATCATATTCTTACTTAAAATTATTTCACCATCAGGTAGCACTTCCTTCTGTGGAGGTTCATGTAATTTACCCAAATGTAGCTAGAAACAGAATCAGGCACTGAAGCATTCTTGTTCACCAGCAAACAGATTGACATTAGATATGTATTCCAATGGAAAAAAAAAAAGGCCATTCCTTTCCAGCACCATGCAGATACAAGAAGGAAAACACGGTACTATTTTTCAGCAGACTATGCCAAAAGAGCATCAGAGTGGTAGCTAGGCAGGGGTTGAAGGGAACAACACAAAGACAAAATGAAGCTTAATTTTGGAAGAAAAAGTAAAGAGAGAGCTTCTCTCTAACACTACCTGTCTTTAACAGAAAAGTTGGGCTATTGCAGCAGGCAAATACCATACTAACAGAACAGTGTGGGAAGGGAATTTTTCAAAACAACTAAATAATAGCAGCTTTTATGAGACAATCGTCACCTGTTTTTTCCTTTATGTTTCTCACTTGGGAAATAAAAAAACGTGAAAGCCATGAATAAAGGTGGTATTTGTTTTCTTCCTTTATAGCACTCTGAGCATCCAAACAACCTACCATAAAACAGCATATGCAATCCAGATTTATTTCTTTGTTAGTGGGAGGAGGTTATATTTGTTTAAAATGATTGTTAAGGGACATCTGAAACTTAGCATCTACAATTTCATTTGACATCTGAATTTTTCAGAACAAGAGTGCCCCTGATGTCTCTTGAGCAATAAAAGCATGGGGCCTACTCTCCTTAGCAATTAATAACTGTATCACAATACTGCTCTTGCCCTCACTGCTTCCTTTGTGCTTTCACTGTGATCTAAAATACTGATAAATACAAGCTGGTTCTTTTAGAGCCTTCCTCTGTAATATTCAGCATCTTGAATGTACAAGCTGCTGCTAAAATCTACAGGTAGGCAGGAGCTGGGATCTTCCTCCTGTCTGCTTACAAAGATTGAGTTACTAATGGTTTCTTTCTTGGTTCAGGTTCAACAAAACTACTGAACCTAACTCACTTCCTCCCAAAGGACAGGTTTCTCCCCTCATGTGAACAGTGTCTCTTGTTACTTTAAATCATGGCTAATGTTTTTAAAAATATATCTTACACATAAGTCAGCTGTAGATCTTCAGCATCAAAGGAGCCAAACAGAACTGCGTGAAGCAGTGTAACCTTAAGCTATAATTTTAAAATGCCATCAAGAAATCTCTCAAATAGTTTTTAAAATTTACTGTTGACCTAATAACCTCAGTCCAAAGCATTCAACTTTGAATAGTTGTTTTTGTTTTCCCTCCAAAGCACAATTGGTAAAACAAATGTATATATTGCAAAATATCTTGAAATTGGTATACCCATGAGTTATCTGTGCAACTCACTAAAATAGCTAAAGATTTCATATAGGATGAGTAAATCAGGATAGCTATAGAGCTGGCTGGCCTTACAATGGAAGTGATTTAATAAAATTGGAATCCTAATGCAGTATGTTCACAGAGAAAGTAAAAAAACCACAGAAAATGCAACCTTGTAATAATCAACATCTGGCACTGAAATGAACAGCAGTCACAGATGAAATACATATGAAATCGAAAAAATTTTCATGGGGTCTTTCGAGTAACCCTCAAATTGTTTGTTGAAATATTTTCCTTTTAGTATTGTTATGCATGTCTGGAAAATAAAGTTTGTAAAGTACAGCCAGAACTCAGCTGCACACTTAAACTGAAACTACAGAGGTGACTGAATTAATTTTAATTCCAAAAAAACCCCAAAGCCTGTACTGTCTTCCTTTTGGAGCTATATTCCTTCTATGAACCTCCTTCTATAGTGCCTCCAGTACTGAGTGCTGTAGCAGAAAAGCACTCTCCTCATTTCAGCTGGACAAATAGGTTCTCATCTCAGCTGTAAAGTTCTGAAACAAGGGAAAGAGTTACTACACTGATTAAAACAAACAAAACCTCCCAAAACAACAACAAAAAAAGAAAAGACAAAGACCCCCTTTCTTCTGTTTACTTTACTAAAGGAGATGTCTAGGTGAGGGAACTTGGTCACAACTGAAAATGGACGTAATTTTCTTGGCCATGAAGGAAAGCTTTTGTCAGGCAAAAACTGGGGCAGTTAGCTGATGGCAATGTCTGCCAAAGGTTGACAGAATAGAGCACTGAAAGCAGGGTGAAGACAGAGCTTCAAATCACCAGGTCTGTAAGGGCCATTTGGCCACAGGACAAGACTCTGCAGGAGGAGAATATGGAGAGAGGTGGAGTACGGCTCCTTCCCATGCCACTGTGGAGAGCAAAACCCTCCTCTTTGCCTACTAGTACAGCTTATTCACAAAGCTAGTCCTTAAGACTGACACATTTCTAGACCAGGATTTTTATCACACTGCAGGAGTATCTCACCATGAACTACATGCTCATCAAGCCCTGCAAGGAACATAGCCTTGAAGCCCTGCTTCTCATGGGGAGTGCAAGATCTACTCTCTGCAGATTTATGCAGATGTCTGAGGTACTTCTGTCACCCTAGGCCTCAGGGTAACTTTACATTACCCTCTGCCTAAGACTTTGGCTCTGCAACATACAGTTGAACACTATGCCGCATGCATAAAAGAATGCAAAAGCTACAGGCACTACATAAAATCCTAAAAGAAGAAAAGAAATCAATGATTTGCAAGGTTAGATTTTTTTTAGGTTTTTTTTTGCTGTTGGTTTGGGGGGAGGTTTAAATCTTTTTAACAACCTCTTATGCAAACAAAAAGATGTAGGTAATAATGCTTACTAGAAAATAAAGACCTTTCTTCACAGAAAACCCTGACAAAACCAGCATACATGTGCACACACACTCACACACACTTCTTTTAAGTTTTCTGTAGAAAACTTTGAAAACTTGAAAAACCTGTAAGTATTGAAATGGAAAAGTTAATATTTCTGATTGTAACGTTCACCTTTTGTTTTCTGTTACAGTTTCTAAAGCAAAGCATGCCCTTTCTCCTAAACACCATGTTTTCTTTCAAGGTTTTCAAAGGAAACCGCTTCACAGCCATACTATGTCATTAGTAACACAGTCCATGGAAAGAAACAGCAAAGTAGTTAAAGTCAATTTCATGAGGAGATGTTCTCCTTTAATGCTTTGCCGGGGGAAGCCCAGCTTGCCTGCTGAATATCCTAAAGACTGAGCAAACATTAACATGAATATGGCTGCTGCACAGGTCAGCTCAGCACAGGTCTCTTATTCACTTCTGCGCCTGTGCTATTCCTTTCATGACTGCATCTTTTATGTCTCCTTTTTCTTCTGCATTAGCCTCCTACTATATTTTTTACTCAAATAAATAATTTAAACAAAACAAAAGTGCCATACACGAAGTGTTCAAGACATGAAAGCCATTTCCAAGGTAAGCTATGAGCATTTGTAATTACACACAGTGCAAATGTTCACAGTGGAAATCAGTTATACTCACTGCATATTTTTGCAGACAAATAATACTGGTTTATAAACATTCAACTCACTTCAGGGTCTTGCTTTCTTTTATGCTACTCTAGGTAAAGAAATATGTACAAAGGAGCAATTTGCTTGGAAAAGAAACCTGTTGCAATAAACGAGAGGAGACACAAAAGATATAGAGAGTATAAGCAAAAGGAAATGGGCCCATATACAGGGGAAAACCGGAGAGGCAAGATGCTAAGGAGTGGACATGCAGCATAGTGCCTCTCATTGAGGCATTCAAGTTAATTCAAAGAAAACTCTGTACTCATGCGGATTTGCCTCCATTACATGGTACTTTCCACAACACTAGGCTAACTGATGTAGCTGCTATTCACCACATCAGCTATGGATCCTCTTTGGATACTCTTGTCTAACGCTGATGGCTGCTCAGTATTTGTGTTGCCCTGGGCTTCCTCCTCTGAGCCACGCTGATGTCCGAGTCCCCAGCGGAGCCCGGGACGCGCACCCTCCCCGCCTGTGTCCCTGCGCGCTGCCCCTTCCCGCAGCCGCCGGAAGGGCACCGGGGTTGGGACAGGCACGGCGCGGGGAGAAGCTCCGGCCGCGGCGGAGGCCCGGCCCGGGCGGGGGCTGCGGGAGGCGGCCGCCCCCGGCCCGCCCGGCCGCTCCTCAGCGGCGGCTGCCACCTCCGGGCGGGGGGAGCCCGGCAGGCCCGGCACAGCGCATGGCCTTGTTCTTGTCTCCACCTGCCGATTCCATAAGCGAACGTACCCGGGGGAAGCAGCCTCACGGCTTGACAGACAGACAGACACGGGTCGGTGGTCATACAGCCATGTTTCAGGGCTGTTCCTGCGCAGTCAAACACCGTGACCCAGGCGAGGAGACAAGACACTGACACCGTAAGGGGTGACCAGCTTATTTTCCACTTCTCCCCCTTAGACTTTGGAAGAAAGGCAGGTTGGCGTTCCGCCGCCTGTTTCCTCCTCGTCCAAGCCATTCATAGGTATCGCTGAACCCCGGTGACCCAGAGCGCAGAAGGGCCGTCGTTCCGCGCCGAGAGGGCAGCGAAGGCAGGCAAGCCCCTGTGCAAGCAGCCGACGTGGCACTACAATCACTCGGTACATTTCTGGAGCTCACATGTCAAAAAGCATCACCTTCAATTCACTGAACCCTTCAAAAGAAGCACACACAGCACACACTAGGGCTCCGGCCTAACCTGGCTCTCACCCTCCTCAGAAAGGACTGAAAAAAAGAGAGGGAAGGTATATACAAAGGCATTTCTCATCAACTGCTAAATGGCCCGATATACCCGTAACCTCAGCTTTTGCTTTATAGCAGGAGAGGGATGAAAACCTGATGGGACAACATGCAGGCTGCACTTTGAGCCACCGGGGTGCATTTTTGGAATTAGACAAATACTCTGAAGTGGACACCTGGGAAGGGCGTGGGCAGCAAGGGGAAATACTGTCAGGAAAGGAAGTTTAAAAATATTAATAAACATTTCTGACTACAATTTTAAGAGGTGAAGTGCTGGCACGGATCAGTTTTCCTGAAAAGCAGGGATCGGGCTCAGAGCTGGCTCCTGATCTGCTGTTTGAAAACCTCAAAAGCAGAGCAATTTAGACAGCAGCTTCTTCAAGGAGTCCAGCTGAAACTACAAAGACATAAAATTCCAGTCAGACACAGGCAATTCTTGGGGCAATTCAAGAATTTTATGAGTCAGAAGATAAAAATCCCTCTGAATACCTAACTAAACTAATCTAATGAAGTAGTCACCAGGAAGGGAGTGTGATGAATCTGCATGTCAGGAAGGACAAATTTAAACAAACAGGAAATTGAACAACCTGAAGTTGTTTTCATTTTTACTCCGTGTGCCCTGCTTCTTTTTTTTTTTTTTTTTTAGGTGCAAACTATGTTGATGGCTGCAGAAGCTGAGGAGACTTTTTCATTTTAGAGGACGTCTCAATTTAAAAGAAATTAATTACCTGTCTTCCTTTCAAAAAGGTGGTAATTTGTTTATTTGTGATTTATTATTTGCAATATTGTAGACCCTCCAGGGCCAAATGCAGTTGGCCACTGACCATTGCAAAGGAATGAAGGGAAAATCATTGATATAAAGTTTATAACCTAAGATTTAGCTTTTTACCTGGCAAGCAGAAGTGAAGCTAAATGCTTCCTATCATGTATTTTACCCATGCTAGTAACTAGAGGGTTCATTCCTAAATGATAGCTACACCTGGTCCACTTCATATTGAGGTACATGCTTAGATTTTGACATAGAAAAGCTGACAGGTTTCCAGAGAGATCTTCATGCCCACAAAGGCCTAAACTTTAGGTAAATGGAATTTTAAGACCATCTGTGTGAAACAATATTGTACAGAATGTTACCTCCTCTGTGCTATGGAGCTATACATTGTCTAGACTCAAAAAAGAAGGGGTTTACAATTGAATAGTATTGCATCCCAAATGCCTTTTGTCAGGAGTGAGGAGCTTTTTCAGTTTATGACATTTTCATTAAAAATTCTCTCATTTAGGAAATGAAATGAATTTTAGCAAATTGCACTTTGCAACAATCATGTTAGAATTGCTAAAATTACAAAGATTGATACTATTCCCATGATGTTGCTTCTATACTAAAATTGAGTTTGCATTAAAACCCTTTTGTTATCTCAGGTTTGCCTCAGCTTCAAGGAAGTAAACCTACAGAGAAGCCAGAATTTTTTGCTTGATTCAGTGAGGTCTGATTTCAAATGTCTTCATTCCAGAAGAGACAAAAAGGAAAATTCTCTCTAAACAAGATTTCTTCCACAATGGGTCTTGGGTTGACTAAAATATTTCATTATACACAGAGTTCATTATATGAGAACAAAAAGACTATATTTTAATTCTGATTTTTCCCCTTCATTTTATATTTCATACTAAAAATTGGAGATAAGAAGTTGTGCTGAAATAATTTTGAGATGAAAAATGAAACCTTCTTCCTCCAAAGACAAGCCACCGGTCTCTCAGCTTCCACAGTCTGATGCTCTGCAGTAGACAGTATATTAGGCATAGGTTGAACTGACTGCAAACTGCTTTATATAAATTTAGAACACTTCTTAGTTTTCTATCTGAGCTGCCTGTGTGGATCCTCCTATTTGGGGTTGATTCTGGACTCCACTTAAAATACTAGTTGTTTACATTAAACAGACAAGAGAATGTGTGATGTATTTTAACTGTCAAAAGTGTTGTGAACAGCAACAGCTGGAAGAGGAATGTTTAATTCACTCTGTTACCCCCAAGCCTTTTAGAATCCTGTATCAGCAGCTATATCTTAGTCTTGCAGGCAAAGAAAACAGGGTATGAAGAGGTTGGTAGCACTGCAAAGCTTATTCTACGGGGGAGAAAACCAAAGGGGCATTCAAAAGCCATAACATTGCCATTATTACATCAAAATAGAGTATGACTAAATCTACAACAGTATTGATGCATCTGTCAAAGCTGTGCACATTTTTGTGTTGAACAGTTCACATATCATGGCTTGTTTCTTTTGCTGGTTTACTCACACTTAGCTGATGCCAGAGACGTGATTCAGGTAGTGATGGGAGATACCACTTGAACTATTTGCTATGTGATACTCTAAAAAAAACCTCTTAAATCTTCTGGACATGGGGTCAGCAGCTTGTGTGACGCTGTGAGTAAGAATAAGTTTCTGCCCCTGCACAGTTTATTCTCACAGGGCATCTCAGACACATGCTTGGGACAGTTCCCCCACCATAACTGTTGCAGCATAAGCTTGTGCTGGGACCAGTGGAGCCCAAAACAAGCATAGGAGTTGTTACTTAAGAGAGAGTAATAAAGGCCTTGCTAAGTATCAGGATCAAGTTGTTTTCAACATTTATAAAAACTTCAAATTTTCAAAAGCAGAAAAGCATCCAACCACATTTATACTGTTTTGTGTATTTCCTTGAGGAAACCTTCTAAGTAAAACAGCAAATTAGCTGCACATGGAAAAATGATCCTTCTAGTGTCTGAAAACATTTAGATAAAGAGATGCAGGAGCTTGTGCAAGCTGCTGTAGTGCAGGTTTTCCTGGTTTTTCAGGCCTGACTTCTTGCATGTGGTTTGGGGTCTTTTTTTTTGTTTGTTTTAATGTCACATTTACAGAATGGATTTGGCACGCTCGGGAAAGGAGCACTGCTTTTGTTCATCCTATCACTCTTTCGCTTGTCCAATTGCCACGGCTGTATTAGTAGGAAAAATAGACCTAACGAGGTGTAAAATAATGCTCTACATTCAAAACCAGCGCTGTAGCTCATTTCAGTTTAATATTTACTCCAAAAGTAAACTCTGCTGAAACCTTGCATAAATAGAGCCAAATGAGTTTGCAAGGTATTCTAAACTTACCAAAGCGAAGTCGATTAACACCTCATACACACAATTGTTTATTTGGTTCCCTACTACCAAAACTTCTGCCAAGAGAACGCTGGCATGAAGCAAGAGAGGAGATACATGTAGGGCAGGCTTGATTGGAACAAAACAGCAGTTAGACAGCAGAAACATCATCCACACCAAGGCAGTAAGCAAGAATAGCTAAGCTGAAAAAGTAGCTGGAGGTAGAGATTTTAATGATATTTTAATTTGATTTAATGCTTTTTACACCCTGTGTGTAGCACTTCTCATTGTCAGCCCTTCCACTTTGTTTCTTCTATTCATTAGCTTTTTCTTACACTACTTTCCTTTTTCACTTTAAAAGGCAGCAAACTGGGTGTTTGAGCTTCCTTTCAGGCAGTGTGTGCTCGGGAATGTGAAGTCAAGGAACTGTAGCCTTGATTTGCCCTTCGAAGGAGCTGTACAGAGACTTTGTTTAGGTTTGAGAGATGAGTTTGTGGTTCCTTCTTAAAGGAAAGTTGTACAAACACTCCCACCAGAGAAGGCAAAATACAAAATCTTGACAAGGGCTCAGTAGGAAATCTTCCATTAAAAAATCCTGATTTTTAAACAAAAGGAACATGAAACGCTTACTTGCTGGAAGCAAACTTTATCATAGGGATGTCTTTCACCAAAGACACACTCAACGCAGAACAGTCAGTAACCTGCTACTCGGGAGGTCCCATGGAGATACATGGGAGGCTTGTGTTCTAAACAACTTCAAATATTCTCTATCCAAAGTGCAGAAGCTTTACAGGGCAGACTTAGGAGAAGGCATCATAAGATGGCTGAAACAATCCATCAGCTTCTTGCCCTTCTCTTTCCCCTGCCCTCAGTTGTCTTAGTCCTGCTGCTTCCTCACTGTTTACCAGCTCAGGTGTTTATCCATTTGTGGAGAGAAAGTTTAATTCACTGAACCAGAAGAAAATTATTCAACTTTTTTTCTGAGCTAACAAGCTCAGTCAGTTAACTAAGAGGTTAAACAAGTACTGGAGGCAACACAAGGTGGAAGGTGAGAATACAGCGCAAGGAGTGCAAGGATGACTTACTGTGATATCCCTGACTGATAAAAACTCTACTGTTAGAATAAACTAAACCTCTGAACTCAGCTTTGGCACTACATCTGTGCACTAGTATCACAGAAACATGATGATAAGCTGCCCACGTAAACAACAGATTTGACTAAAAGGCTGCTTGAGGTCAGTGCCTTTATAATTCAAATAAGCCTGCAATCCTTCAGTTCCAAAGATCTCCCCTGTCTCAGCATTACAAAAGGCAAAGTATGTGAATTAAGAATTTAAATTACCTGGGCTATGTCTTTTCACAGCAAGCAGGTAGCAAAGGATGGACTTTTCTGGAAAGGGACTGAAATACACTGTACTTTTCATTTCCCGAGCATGCTGTGAGCACTTAAAAAAACAGGTAAGAGAAACTCAAAAGCTACAGTATGTCAGTTCCCAACCCTATTTTAGGTATAACAAAGTCTAACCTTTGACACCAAGCTACTCCAGTACTGATCCAACCCTATTCAACAAACTCAGACTTTTTTTTAAATACTGCATAACACCCCACAAGTACAACCTCTGTTTACTTAAGTTCTGAGTGGTCAAAGCGGATTTAGCAGCATCGCAACAATGGAAGTTGCAGGGACAGGGAAGGACTGGAATGCCAGAGGTTGCTGGGTCTTCCCTCTGTACCTTTCAAATGTTCATGAGATTGCAACCAAAATAACACATTTTGGCTGCAGAGCACTCTTAGCCTTAGAAAAAAGTATCTGCTTTCAGTTGCACAAAAGGGACTGTTTTAAGCCCAAACCTCCACTGAAATGTAAAGGGTGTCTAGTAGCCTGATTGGTTTGCAGTCGCACCAAAACTTTTTTATGCGCTCTGTAACTTCTTCCCAGCTCCCCAGGAAACTGAGGCGTACCCATGGTTTTAAATGCTCATGCTGTAATTGTATCACTTCAGGTGTTCTCAATGGGATTCTTTCCTGTAAAGCAACTAAAGAGGTAAAATACTGTCCAAATCTCTGCAGGAAGAGAACGGAGCCAACAGTACTGTCAAGTGGCTGACAAATGACTTGGTTCCCATGCCACAGGCAACAGCCCATAAAGCAGCTCACTGAAAACCCAAACAAGCCTTGCAGCTTCCAGCGTGTGGTGGTTTTAGCATCAACCCACCACACGGCATTAGAGCAAGAACTAGAAGACCTGAGGACCTCTGACCCACATTCCAAAACGGACCTTACACATGTGCTTTCCTCCCTTGCAGGCAGCTTAATGACCTGTACAGGCCGTATCTGACATCAGCTTCAGAGCCTCACCTTCACCCTGATTAAAACTTTCTGGCATGAAACATGATGGTGCTTCATTTGCACAAGGCACCATCCCACTGGTGTATTTTTGAGGGAGGAGGTGGAGTGGGGAGGAGGCAGAAGCCGCAGTAGCAAAACTTCCAATGTTCAACCTTTATTTTTCAGTGTTCAGCACTACTATCACTAGGTATAATATTTGTTTCACACTGCTACTCTAACGTGTTTTTTAATCTACACCCTAAGAAGTGTTACGTCTAAAATACTTGCGAAACTGAATTGTTTTCAAGAAAGGCCTGTAACAAAGTGATCACCCTTTGGAGAGCTGTTTGTGCAATGACTGATCATCTCTATTGTTAGCATTCCCAGGGGTCACAGAGGGGTTTAGCTGCATTGTACCAGGGCAGAACCCAAAAGAAAGGCTGTCACAGCCGGATGATTGTGCAATCTAGGAAACCAACCAGTGGGCGCAAGTTATTAGGCATCCAATTAAATGGGGCCTGAGTTTTAAGTTGATGGCAAGTTTGGGAATTTGGTTTTAGTTTCTTTCTACATAATAATAGTGCCTTAAACCAGAGTCTCTAGGTGTCTAGAAAACTTTATGAAAAATTCTTAAATTTTGTAAAAAATTTTGACTGGAAAAATTGGAGAACTTAGATAAAATCAAACAGCTCAACTGTTTTCCACTCTTCATTTTGCAAGCATATAGTGCAAGTCTTTGTTTGAATTGTTTCCTTTCCAATATCAACATATGTTAAAAAATCTGAGGGGTACATACCCTGCCCCAGTTCAATACATAGAAAAAAACCAAAATTTTTCCTTCAGCTTGCCAACTTAAAACAAACTTGCCTGGATACACAAGTCCCCAACCTTGTTTGCATATACAAGTTTAGTCCCCAAATAAAAAATCTCACAGTTCTAGCTCTGGCTGCCCCACCCTCTGGGACTAACCTTTGCATTCTCTGTTTGAACATTTTACCTCTTTCTACAGGAAGAACATATAGCAAAGACTTTGCATCCATCCAAATATGTAAACTGCATGAGCAGGATGAGCAATAATTTTATATGTAGCTTTGTACTAGTATATTTTTCCACTCTCCCTGTGTTTAACAATCTACTTTCCTGTGCTCATTCCATGTGGCTATTTTTCTTATTTTTTTCTTTACTGATCTTTAATAGATCATTTAAATATTTGCATAGGCTTCATTAAGTATCAGATTGTTTCCTGAGAGGGTAACATTCTTCACTCTTGCTTTGAATGTTTTTTAAATACCTCCTATCACTGCTGTAACTCTAATTCCCTATCATTCATTAATTTTAAAACAGACCTGCACAAATAAACCATATCATTGAACTAATGAGATATGGGTGGTAAGTTTCTGTAAATACAGCCTGAATTAAAGGTAGAATGTCTGCATAACTTAGATAATCTTATTCTTGACATTGCAGTGAAGATGACACTGCATGCCCTTCATCTATTAATCTTCATGGATTCAATGAAAACTCTGCCTTATTCTTCCAGCTTCTTTAACGGAGCACCTTTGCGTTATTAAATTTGAAGTAACATAGTCCCATCCAAATGTTAAAGTAGTACTGCGGGCTGTAATACATTTGATTACTTAGGCATTTTAATATTACTGTCCATCTCCAGGGGTTTAACCCTGGCACTGGGCAAGACAGTTTATGAAAACAAAAAAAAACTTGCAGGAACTATCGGCAGAGGAGTGAAAGAGATATACTGTTAGTCCTTGTACAAATTATGAGAAACTCATTAAAGCTCAATCATTGTGGATAAGTAGAAACATTCTCAGAGGCAAAGTGCCAGGAGAAATCTCATGAGTTTCAGCTTCTGAAGTTTCCCAATAACCCTTTTTGCTGTGGGAAGGAGGGTAGAGGGTGCAGGGATGAACAGAGTCTCTGTATGGTCCATCCCTGTCTTGATCATCTAAAGGCCATGGGCATTCAGATGAAGGTCTGTGTCCTCTCTCCCACCCAAATAGTCAAGTTGCCTTGCCACTCTGGGTGCCACACTAACAGGCACCCAAGTAAATGATGACATAGGTCCCAAACTTGGACTTGTGTATAGTCTTCACAGGAGGTGGGGAGGTGGTCAGGTACCCTCTCCCTCCTCCCACAAATAGGAGCCTGGGAAGGGGCATGTCCCACCAGGCACTCTTAACTGGTGTGTTACACATCCTGGCCATGAGTACGTCCTTTGGGAAGAGACCTTCCTGGTGCAAGAAAGCAAGGGGAACGCGGAAACTTACGTTAATGTATCATTAAATAAATTACTTTTACAGAGACTAGAGCAAGGGAGTTAAGATTACAGTTCTGCTGTGTATATTTCCTTGCTTTTTTTAGGAGAGAGGCTTACTTTTTGTATTGTCTATACTGTGATGCCTAGAATCAAAGGAGTGAAAGCAGCTGCTGGCATAGATTTCAGCATTGTGCTAATCTTCAACAGCAAAATGCTGCCTTGTTTAATTGTACTGCCACAATGGTACAGATGCAGGTACGCCTGAGATATGTTGTCATTGTGGGGCCAGGGAAGAGTCACACATGCAGATAGTAAGGAAAATAGAATGATTTAAAAAGAGTGCTCCTGTAATTCTCCTCTCCAGCAAAGCCAGTTAACAGGGTAGGTGATGACCAACATAAAGTCAGTTTGCCACAGTCTAATACTGTCATGACCTAAGGTACAGTTCTGACAGTCTTTCAATCAGGGTTTTCTTACTATACTTGAAAGCAGGGAGTGCTTTCATTCCAGTGAAACACTGTATCTTCCTCTCTTGTGTTTTAGAGTTGTTTCAAGAACCCTAATGCTCTCAGCACAGTGCTTTATGCAGCAGATTTTTTTATTCACAAGTACATTTTTTTGTCACTCTTCAACCTAAATATGTCTTAATTGGTTTCCAGATATACTGTTGGTTCTGAGAGTTGACATTTCAAATCCCACTCCTCTTTGATTCAATATTCCTGGGACTCCACTTAAATCCCTCCTAGTGTGTGTGATGGGGAAAAAAATCACTGACTGAAGGGGAGATAATAGTATGGAAGTGAGTATATGACTACTTTCAAAATCCATAAATCTTAAGGTAAACACTTTTTAAATGAGAATATAAACAAGGGAATTCTGTTCTCATGACCACCTCCTTGAAAAGTAAGAGGCAGAAACAGAATGCTTCTGCTTTTAAATGTTAATGCTTCAAGAATACACCCTTCAATTTTCATATCCGCATTTATTGTGTCAGCCTTCCTTGACTTGGTTAGAGCAGTCAACAGAATAAAAGACTTTGACTTTCTAAAATTTTCTCAATAGTGACTTAAGATCAGCAAAATTTCTTCGTACTAAGCTTTTCAAAAATTTCACATGCTTTCTGAAACATGCCAAAGACCAGTTTAATATTTGGGCCCTGACTGAAGCTAAATTCAATACAATACAATATTTTTGATTCACTCTTATTATCCTTAGGCCATATCTCTTTGAGTTACATGTTTCTCTTCCTGCCTGTGAACAGATGAACAGTGGTGAATGATCAATTTTCAAAATATATTTTATCAGCTTTTTCAAATCTGACAATTCTTACTCAGAATTCAAGAAAAAGTGATAAAAATGCAGTAGTTCCCTGGGGTAACTGTTACTGAAGACACATAAGCAGATTTGGGTTTGTTTAGGAAAGGTAAGATAAGAAAAGGGAAGTGAAAATGCATACAAAGAGAAACAGAACTAAAATAATCGCAGCTAAACTCATCTTTCCCATAAATACACTCCACACAAGCTCTGTGTACAAGAGGTTTACTGACACCCAGCAGAAGAACTTGGGAGCAGTTGTGTAATTCTTCTCTTAAATTTATGATTTTTATCCTACTATGTCTCCCCAGCATCAGCCATAGAAAACAACTTGGGGATCACATCCACTCACCCCCAACTCTTGGTGCATCCATTCCAGTGATAATCTATTACGAGTTGAACCATCAAAGTTACGTGCCTAACTTTAAAATTGATGGGCACTCAAGAAAGTGATTCCGTGTACCCTGAGACAGACTTCTCCAGCACAAGGGATGAACTCATCTGAGGATGTTAATCTCTTCCAACTGACTCAAGATGAAGCTCAGAGGGCTATGTTAAGGTAGATAGTCACAGTCAGTTAAGATGATCCCACTCCCCCAATAGGGTAATAGCTTGCATAAAATATCCCTCCAAATGAAATGCTACCATTTCTCCACAGACACCCAGGAACTGTGTGAAAGCCAGAAATAGACATAACCTGAAAGGGGCATTATGCAAATAATGAAAGCACCTCCATTGCTACAGCTAGTAAAGAAGAGAAAAGATTTAGTGCTAAATTAGGTGCTTCAGTTTTATTCACAACAATCAAACACTGTGAATATTGATTCTGTGATCTCTGTAGGCACAGTGTTTGGTTTGGAGCATACAGTCTAAGATTGGTCAGACACCTGGACCATGGCTGATGAAAAGGTTGGGACCACTTTGTAAAGAACAATAAGAGGGCAAGACAACTGTATACAAAACAATAAATGGTAATTCAAATTAGCAAGGTTGCTAAGACTCCTGATCCAACCACATAGGGATACAATTCCTTTCAGAAAGGCCTTCAGCCCATGTAACTAAATTCACTGTTGTGTGGTATTTGACCTGATTGTGATGCCCTTACATAAAACTCATTGCAAATTGTGTCTAACTTAAACTGTCAGCATTAGACCTCATTGGTGTTTTGACTTAGGACTTAATTCTAGGCAGACAGCTGCTCACATGTACAGTGGCAGTTGCATTGGTATGACACAAACTTGTCTACCATTACATCTTAAAGGCTGTGGTTGCCACTAAATTAAGTTAACAAAAGACAAGTTAATCTTCTTTGCTTCATACTCAGATCAACACTGTAAAGATTGTGATGGTGATCACTGAACATTCCAGTTTGATTAAAAGCAGCTTGCATTTTTCCCTTTACCTTTAGTACTACAAAACCTGAAATCGGTTTTGATAAGAGACTAAAATGTGAAATAGCAAAAGCTGACAGATCTCTTGTATGGTTTCTTAATGGTCATAAATTTACAGCACTACATCAATGAAAGAAAAACATTAAATATTTTAATCTTTATTGAATATTCTGTTGTTAATAATTATCACATAATTTGTACAGTCCAATTCTTTTTCAAATAACAGATTTATTTCAGTTTCAAGTAGTACTGTATGATATATCATCATCTTGTACAAACAAGATGTTAAGTTTTTTTTTCTCAAACAAATCCAGAAGGAAGAAATAAAAATACCTTGCATCTCTTTCTTATTCAAATTCATAACCCCATAAACCATGCTAATCAAAACAGAAGATGTGCTATTTTGGACAACATGCATGCAGCCACAAAAGATACTGTGCTTAATGAAACATTGCCTAAAACCAAAGCATGAAAATGCACTTTATGGTAGTGAGAAAATAATGAGAACAAGAGCGGACATTTTGACCGTAACCATCCTGTCCTGTTAAATTCATCAAAGCAAAGGCAAAAGTAGTGCTCTGCCTGATGTGTGGCTGCAGCCTATCCCATAGATAAGCTGTTGAAGTCCAAAGAGCATCTGACACACAGTGTATGGGGGCTCCATTGGGGCACCCACTGAATGCTGTGGTCTCGCCCCCTCCTTTATTCCAGAGGCTGATGAGGCTGGCAGTGTGGTGCTTGTCCCAATGGTTTTACACAGCTCTAGATTTCCTTTGAGCTCAGTTGTGGTCACAGCAGTGCCAGGATTGTCACAACTGAAATTACGCTATTGCTGTTGTAAATTGTTGCTGTCCTTATTGAAGCTGCAGACTCCTCCCAGAGTGGGAAGGGAAGCCAGGGTGTGTGAAGGAAAGCATCTTAAGTTATTCTTCTCCCTCAGCCAAACCCAGGGAGTTGTGTTGGGTTAGGCTACCTTTGGTTTGGTTTGATTTGGTTTTACTATGAAACTGGAAAGCTGACATGAAGCAGCTGCTACACTCTGGGGATAAAAAAGTGGGATCACCCCTCAGCTGAGAAGCCACATTTTTCATCACCTTCCTGTGATTTCATAGGACATTGCATGAACAGAAGAATTCCCTCCTCCACAAGAAGACAAGTAAGAATTTGTAGTATCTCTGGATTTTAGTATCTCACAGAGCCTACTAACCTTGCCATCTTGCACTCTGCTCTGTCCTCCTTTCACCTTGTCTGTTGTCAAGAAGGCAGAATAAAAAAGTGGTATGAGCCACAGATGGGACCAGAAATGTCTCTGCTTGTCCATTCTTGTGGCTTCTCTTGCACATACTCCATTTTTGGCTAATTCAATGGGACTACGGCAAAGTTAAATGTCACAGTCTGAAATAGGGTTAATTTGACTAAATGAATTATCATTTAAAAGGACCAGGAAAACTCTTTATGAAGTTTATAAGTGTAGGATGATTAAACAGTGTCACCATAGATCTTCTAGTTTGTTCATTGAACGAGACTGCAATGCAAGCTGCTCTTGAAAAGTAATTAGGTAGCCTTGTTCAGTAAAAAAATGCACAGTTGTTAAGAGGCCTTAGCAAGACATTTGTATTTATAAAATTCAGCCATCCAGAACAGTAAAGATGTTATAGTGCTCAGTGTTGCTAACTGGAAAGAGCAATTTGCTGACTAACAATAGACTAACTCCCTAATAGACCAAACCTATCTGAAGCAGCTATATTAACATGAGTAAAAAATCCTCAGCCAATCTACTTTAAAGTTTATAATGTGACTCAGTACCACAGTTTCCAATTCCATGTAATAAACCCATGATTTATACATTATTCATGTCTTCTCAGACTATTTTGCCGAATTGTTTCTTAAAGACAGCCTTTTTTAGCTATTTATAATAATAATAAAAAAAAGAAAATATTGTCTTCAGCAGTTAGAAAGAAGGGTAAAAAATTCTAAATAAGTCTGATGAATTTCCTTATGTTAATAATAATAAAATGGAAAACCTAAGATTAAGTATTTTTGTTACAGGACCAATTTAAACACATTGCAAAATCCTTCTCAGCAAGGTCCTCACAGCAAAGCAAGAAAGAAGTAGCAATGACTAATAAAGTATACATATGACAAAAAAATAGAAAATTGTATTTGCCTTTGTTGATATTACATTCCTGGCTCCATGAACAAGGCCCTTTAACATAGAGTTTCTACCACATCCTGACAAGCAGTGCTTCATGCCAGAGTGGCACCGTGAGCCTGTGTGCTAGTGCACAAGGGCAGAGCCTCTTTATGTAGCTGCCCTATTAATAAGTGCACAAAGGAGGGAGGAACATATTGCCAAAAAAACTCAGGAAAAATAGAAAAAATGCAAATTATTCACACAGGAAGATTTAAGGCTGTTGCTCTCCACTATTAGATTCACAGATCTAGCTTATAGAGGTGATCAGACTTCCTATTAAAATACTTTGAGAACTGAGAATCATGCCAGTGATAGCAAGGAATAGCACAGCTTAGATACAAAAAAGATGAACAGAGGAAGTGGGAAGAAAAGACATCTGCAACTCCAAAGCCAGTATTAGAATTTACGAAGCTGTACATTTGGAGTCCTCTGGAATGTGACTGCCTTCTTTAAAAATCCTAGAAAATCAAGATTGCATGCATACTTACAACATTTTTAATCAGTCCTTCACGAAGTAAAATATTGTTCTATATGTTGAAATAATGTGACTTTTTCCAAGCTTTTTAAGTGATACAAGAACAAGCAATAATCAGTTACCACACACCAGCACATAGTTCCCTGGGATGTACCAGTGAGATATCCCAGCTATCTAATACTCCAAGTCACATCGCAGCATGGCCCTGGAACATTCATCAGATGGTTCAGCTTGCATCTGACTCTAAAAGCTCACCTTGCTGCTGAACAAATATAACAGGCCATGCTCGCCAGCCATTGCATCCCCAACAATCTGCGTGAAGAGTTTTTAATGCCAAGAACAAAATAGCACTGACAAGTAACAACAAGATAATCTGAGATGTTCTGGTTTTGCAGTGACTGTCTCCCACAATCTCTCTGTTCCAGCTCATGCCTGTTTTTAAGCATCGAAGCTGGTGGTGACCAGATAGAAGGAAGTAATTCCTCATAGTTGAAAGAGAACCTGAAGAGGTCATTTACCTCATCCAAAAAGCTCTGGAGCATCCCTTTTCCTCAGTATCTCAGTGTATTTTGCCACTTTTCCCTGTCAGAGATTCTGCAAGTGATCTTTTCTTTTAATACTTTTTAATCAAATACTCTGATTATAGAGTGACTGTTGAACTTGTCAACATGATTTTGTTATGAACACCAACTATCACTTCTCCTCCCTGTTTCTGAAGCTACTTAGCCTTCCTAAGAAGAAATTAAGAACTGCTCTAACACAACCTGGATGGAGAAGCTGACATCAATGACATTTAGGAACTTACTTCTTAATCTGTATTTAGATCTTTGATGAGTTAGATCAATGGATGCTATGACTAAGTACCTTACTGCTTTATCTACCTAAGGTTTCAGGTAAGTTACATTTCTTTTGTGCTTCCCTGGTAGCAAAGGTCAGTAAAAGTTACTCACTTTCAAAATGCCTTTTGGTATTCATTTCTCTCTTACTTGAGCAGAGAGTTCCTTATGCTCTTAAGAGTTGTGCTGATAACTTTCATACAATGGGACTGATGGCAGGCTAGGGTAAATCAGGGCTGATGCAGAGAGTTTGGAAAGCCTATTGCAAAACATCTGGAAATGTAGCCAAGAGGAATTTGTGAGAGGAAAACATCTGATCACCCCCAACCTTATAATTTTCTTCATCTGTTCTCTAGCACCTGTGCTGAATCGTGTAGCCTTGCAAGTTAGTATAGGGGCCATGTTAAAGGAAAGATACCAGTAAACACAAGAGGTGAGAAAGGAAAGGATGGGAACCTTGATGGGGATATAGGGGTGGCAGCATTGTGCAGTGCTGAAGACATGGGGATACACTCATTCTGGTGGAAAATGCAACATGCAGAGAGGAGAAATGACCTTCAGAGTCACTGGCTGACACTGTGAGTCCAGACAAGGCAGGCGAAGGAAATTTCAGGAACTGCTGGAGGTTTCTTAACTTGCTTTGTATTTGACTGCTGGGGCAGCAGGAATCCAACAAAAGCTCATGTGTAGCTGTCCCTCAGGAGAGCCTCTAGCTGCATGGGCAGCTATTATGGCTTAATTCCTGATACTAATTGGAATGTTTCCGAAGTATCGACACAAAGAGTGACATAAAATCACATACATTATCTCTACGTTTCATTTGATATGTAGAAGCAGGGAGACAGAAGAACAAGCTTTGGAGATACGTCTCTTTTTTTGAGAGAAGTGTGAAGCTGGCACAGCAGATGGCACAGCTGAAGGCACTGTGTGTCCTTGGGCACTCCTCTTTCTTCAGT
Source organism: Corvus kubaryi (assembly GCF_017639235.1). NCBI lineage: Eukaryota > Metazoa > Chordata > Aves > Passeriformes > Corvidae > Corvus > Corvus kubaryi. The sequence continues at coordinate 10,200,770 of NW_024580671.1, forward strand.
GCACAGATATGTTTCTACAGCATGGGACCCCGACGGTCCCGTTTGCACCCTGTGCTCTCTGACTTTCCATGGTCTGAGTGACAGATATACAAAAAAGACTCCACTGGAGTCCGTGTATATTATCCATGAATTTGTCCTTTGTTTTTAACATAAAACAAAACTGAGATTTTTGCCCTTCGTGATTTCAATGCAGATACTCTAACTTGAATATCACGTCTCACCTCCACAGTGACATGCAGGATGCAGCAAATATTACAGGAGATGCCCCAAGAAAACTCCAGCCCTCCCAGTAGGCAGTAGGAAATTCACCATTACCATTCTCTGGTGACTGGGGGTCATGCTGAGACAATTGTTTGCATTTTCTGTGCTTACTTTTGCTATTACTAAGGTGGGATTTAAGTGTTCAGCAACAGCTTTTGAGACCTACAATTTCTTCCTGTTATGGAACAGCATTCTGAAGACGTATATTACTCTAAATTAAAAAAGCATAAGTCTATTTATCATTCATCAAATGAATTCTGTTAATTATTCCGATATAATTCTTATACTCTTAAATTCCAAAATTTTCTAACCAAGTGCATAGCACAATAAGCATTTTAGACACTAACAAAGTACTGATAATTAGAAAAAAATTGTTTCACCTGTGAGTTTTTTTGTGGTTTACTTTGTTCTCTAACAAACTATGAGGAAAAAAATATTTTTCCTACAACCTTTTTTGCTTTCAAGTACTTTGTTAGAAAAAAGTCTATTTTAAGTGCCAGTAAAATTCATCATATTATGACAGGAAACCAAAATTGTTTCATTTATAAGATCTTCCAACAGCATGAAGCTAACCCCATGGTCTCTGAGACAGAAATTCTGCCAGCTATAGACTTAAAAAGAATAAGCAGAGAAAAAGAAGTTTCTCAGATGGAACTATTAGTCATGAGATGAAGAATGTGTGTCCCCTACAGATGTTATAGCTATTTGTATGATAAATCCTGATCATCACTGTAGGAATTTTGCAGCCTTCTTTTAAGTTAATGCTCAAGTTCCAATTAATCTTCTTTTGACAATGTTTGTCTAATATTTCAGTGTTGAACATTTCCAGGGTTACATTTGCAGTGAGCCTACTGGGTACTTTAAAAACTGTATTTCTGACTTTGTACTTGCTTCAGAAAGACTTCTTTTAATTCTTCAATGCTTCACAGATATTTCTAGGTAAGAGAAGTATAATAAACATTGATAAATATTTATTAAGAGCACATCTAGACTTGCAAGTTAACTGGAATTAACAGTGGGGTTAATTTGGAGCAAGCAATAGTCATGGAACAGCTCCCCAGGAAAAAAATATGTATTCTATAATAAAATTACCTCATTCTCACGTTCAACACTTGAACCGTTTTGAGTAACATAAGATAAATGAGAACAAAGCATGTTTGTTCCAGTTTGCGGGATCATTACTTTACTTAGGAATGACAGTCTAGGGAATTCAAAATGAAATAAGGGATGTGAAAATACCTTAAGGTGTCTCCAAGAAACTTGAGGTTGCATAAATATAGACTCAGATGCCAGCAGCCCTTTTAAAACCAACACTACATTGGCACTCTTCAAAGGCCTGTGTAATGCAGAACATGGTGCTACATAGGGCACTGCAGCCCCCCCCCCCCCCATAAAAAAGAAAGGTTTTTTTTACAAGGATGCCATTGCCAACATCATTGAGTGAATGCATCCTGTTCACTCAGAGGCAGCAGGAGGTCTGGGATTATTGTCTGGTTTGGGAAAGTGATAGCGAGTTCTTTGGTGGGGAAACAAAACCAGTGATATTCTATTTGGGTGGTAGATGTTGAGGTGATGTTGCCAGTATATTCACTTCTCCTCCACTCTTACATATTGGGAACAAAAGAGAAACTCTGAGTCCTTGTGCCATCTGACTGTCATTGAACAGCTTCTTGGTGGAAGAACTGAGTGCTATCCCTATAAAGGAAAGGCTGCTGTACTTCTCACAAAAATAAGGGGGTTTTCAGCCTTGATGTTGCTTGGTTTTAACATCTACCCTGGGTTGTTAGCTGAAATCTGTGCTGAAAGACACAGCACTGATGAGACCGAGGCGTTAAATCTCAGTAAGTCTCAGTTCCAGGTACAGAGTTTGGGGAAAAATTGAAGTGGGACCAAGAGCCCAGGGCAGAAAGGCCTGGTGACATGTAGTGAGCAGGCATGCACCACAGCTGCAATAGTGCCAAACTTTTACTGGAAAAGCCATGCCCCTGCCTTCAATGCCAAGGGGGGCAGCAGGCAGCATAGTGCACCTAACAGGAGAACTGCTTCAAAAGAGAGAGTCAGTAAACTAATTGTAGCTTAATCCACGAAGCAAGTTGAAGCTCTGCAGAGAGCACTTTCCCTTCAACAGAAAAGCAGAAATGTGACATTCTGCTCCACACCCTAGTTTTGGTGACTGCACTAAAATAAAGGGGGTAATGGCAGATAATGTGTGAAGCTATCCCCCATGGAATCCCTCTGTGTTTTGTCAAGATCCAAGAATCAATCTTAGCATAGAGTTTATTCAAGCAATATTTAAAGCAAGTAACCTCAAACTCACAGACTAAAATCTTAATAGAAGCAAGATGACGCAAGTATACGAGATGTAGGCATTGGCTATTTAAATGCTTCCTGCTGTAGATTTCACTCTCATATAGTTACAAAGATAAAATCTAATGTGGAAAGAAAAAGCAATGTAATGCCTCACATTTCAAACCCAAATCATGCTGTAACTGGGATAAAAGGCAACGTGCTATTCCATAAACACCCTGATTAATATATATTATAAAATTCGTAACATCATGAGCAATTATAATCAGTGCATTAAGCAAATTATATAGAAGATAACATTGGCCTAAACCCAAAATTGACATAATAATATCAGGTTTCCCATTTAAAACAGACTTTTTCATCTTAACAAAAAATGTATTTTGAATTACCTTTTCAGGCAATGGACATTTCACCTAGCTTCAGGACAACAGCCTATTCTTAATTTAATATTGTTTAACTTTAAGGAACACCCAGGAATAGTTAACTGAATAAGTAATAGTATGGTATTAGGATATCTGGTTTTTTCTTCCAACTGCTCCCCTGTTTGCTGTCCTGTGTTTTTTGTCTTGTTAGACACACATTAACCTGTTAAGACTGACCTTCACTTCCCTCCCAATCCCTACAACACATTACAATTCTTTAAAAAGACATCTTGAGAGAGACTGCCTTTTGGTAATCCTCCTCAACTGAGCTCTACAGACTGCTCTGGCATGCATTGTGTACATGCATCTGTCACGAAAATTTGATGACAAATCATCTGTTTCCTGACAGATAGGCTGCACTGACTTCAAATTCCCATGAAATGTTTTTGTCCACCAGGAAGAAAAACATTCTCCTCTATAGCAGTGATCATTCTCAATCTTCAATCCTCCATTTGCTTTAGTCTGTATTATCATTTATTTGTATTATAATTGTTCTGGATCAATTAAAGCCTGTTGCAAGATACATCTTCCTGATCATCTTTTGGGAAAATGTAAAGAGACTGGAACTAATGAAAGGAATGAAAGCAAATGTTTCACAGTAACAATGCTGTTTTCAGAGGGTGAGAAACGAAGATCCTTTTTAAGACTGACCTACCCCAGTTTGTTTAAAACTAAACTGAACTTGAACTGATAAACTACTTTTTTGAGATTAACCTGAATAGTGTACATTCAGCAAAACACTGTAAATCTAAACATACCTGAATTGGAGTCAAACTTTGTTTCTGACCTGAAAAAGAAAATAAAAAGATCGTAAGTTACAAGAACTGCTTTATGCCATAAAAGCCATTTGTCAGACTGATCCCCCAGCAAAAGCCATCTTTAACAAGACTGTCTAACTCTGTACATTAACATTTAATGCATTCAAAGGCATTTGAACCCAAGTAATAATAATTATCTTTAACATTTTACCGTTTTCTACACTGTAGAAAAACACTCTTTGTAGAGTTACAAAGAAGATATTTTAAAAGGCAGATCACAAAATGAATGAAGAAAATAAAATATAAATTTAAACCAGGATTACATTATATACTGTGAATCATATCATACAGTTGTTTGTATGAAATAAAGTTTTCATTCATTTTCATTTTATAAAGTCATTAAGAGGATTTAATTTATTCACTAATGTTTCCAATCTATTTTTGAAGCAGATACCGTTTCATTAATGTCATATGCATTGTATCCAATGATCTGTACTTAATTGTGCAACATCCTAGGCGGTTTTTGTTTGTGCATGTCTTCAATTTACTCATTCTGCACATAGGAGTGAGTGGTTTGATTTTCTTAAAAGTGGAAAGTGGGGGGTGGGAAAGAGGAAGGGAGCCAGACCTAAATTTTAACTTGTTTTTAAAGTCTTTGCAAAAAGACAATGTTGTTTGCATTATGCACCATTAGCTTTGGTCGTGCACTGCGGATTTTTCTCTCTCTAACAAGTAGTGTTTTCTTCTAAGGGCTTAGCACTTAGCAAATGAACCCTATAACCTGTATATTTAATAAAAGGAAGAAAAAATTAGCCCTTGTGGGAACATCATGTTTCAGATATCGGTTAATAATACTTGTAAATGTAGAAGCCTTTGAAGATCTCAATTTAACTGTGGGAAAACTTAAGTTGGGTAATTACTCAAGATGCTGCTGATGTGCTGTCAAGCAGAATTAACCCTATGACTAGGGCTATCTACACAATCTGCTACAAGACAGCATTGTCTATACTGAGCTCTCAAACCAATTAACAGGCATGTTCCAATCAGATTTATATCACCCACTAACAATCAGTTGTACACATGGTCATGGCTGTCACAGCAGGACACAAGGTCTGACCAGCAGGAGACCTGTTAAAGCATGTTACGTCGGCAGCAAAATGCATTTCCCCAGAAATTCTAAGGAGGAAGTACAATGTTGGATCCTTTTACATTGCATCAAGGAAGGGATGTATTTTGGGTAGTTACAGTCCTTCTTTTTTCAGAAGCAAATGACTGAAGCTCAAAAACTAATTGCAGATTTATTTTCAACTTTTATAAGCTTGTACATGCTGTTACATGTAGATGTCTTTTACATGCATTCTATATTTTTATATAACTTGCACTGTAATTCTATACCAAATAACTGTGCTACAGCAATAAATATAAAATCAGTCATAATTTAAAAAATTAACAGGTTCATGCTATTAAAGACATCAGAAAGGAAACAACTTTCTTCTCCCATTCCACTAATTCTGCGCCTTCCTCCAGTGCTCACAATAGATATAATCTCAGGACATGAAAATATGCTCTTAAATATACACTTAAATATACTTCCAGGAGATGAAAAGATGAAAAATACATATCTTCATAATTAGTATTTTTAAAGTACCACCAAGAGCACTGAACAAAGAAAGCATGTTGCTGACATGCCTTCACAAATATCAACACTGGTAACTGCCCAGGGCACCAGCCCATGCTCAGTTTGGCAGTATGATTCAATTGGAATTTACACCAGCAGGATGAAGTCCCCACCCTGTGAAAAGTGGTAACCTGGGGGAAATCCACTGAGTTACAAGTAAAGCCACTTAGTGTTTTATTTAAAATATTCTCCTCAAGCTGCTGTATATCTGCCTACACTATTCTCTCTTGTTCATCACGGTATCAGCAACACCTCACTACCTACATAGTCAGACAGAATGTATGAATGTTACCCTCAGCATCTGTTTAGCTGCACGATCAACTTCTCGTTGCCTAAATTCTAGATACTCACTATTAGCTGGTCAAACAGAGTTCTTGCTTCTCAGCCTGAATGGCTTGTTATGGACATATGCACTGCAACTTCTGCCATCAACAAACTGGCCCAGGGGCCAAGGTGGCAGAGAGTGCATAGGGAGGAGGGTCACAAGGGTCAATGGGCACTGTAATGAGTACCAAAGCTCCAAACAGTCATAAATTACTGGACAACACATCAGAAAACTGATATGGGGGTGATAAATGAATCGAACTTTGTCTGGCAACAGCAGAAGAGCTATGAAAGAAAACACAGCATGGGAGGTAGTACTAGGAGCCATCGAGAGCAGGATGGTCACCTATGTTATGGTCACCATTTCCCCTTGGGAAAATGATGTAAAATTTAGGACACAGTATTACAGAAACTGTTAGAGATCTTAGTAAGGCACAGAAAAAGTGGAGGAGAATAACGAAGCGTCTTTGGCATTGTAAATAAACAAGTGGCAGATGTGAGAAGCACTCTGCAAGAACACAAAATCACCTTGACTACTTGAAGGAATGACAAAGCTTACAGCTATTTTAATGGAAGCAGCACTTTTCCCCTCTTTGAGTATTTATATCTGCTTCTCAACAGCACGTTAGACAAAAGTATCAGAAACTAATTGCACATAGGTGTTTAAAATGTGCAACTAAAATATGGCCATTAAAAAGGATAAAATTAAATACTGAAAGTACATTCCAAAGGGATGTTTTCTACACACAAAAATATTCACTCTGACTCCTTTATACTTTTAAAACTACATCACGTAGAAGGAAAAAGCCTCCTCAGTACATTGTTTGTTATCATAGTACGTACTCTGATATCCAACCTAAGCATCCTACCAGACAAGATGCACCTTACAGTGCTAGGTCCTGACTGTACTAATTGTCTTTTATAATTTATCACAAGAGGGGAACACCCCAACACCACCCCCAGCCTTCCACCCCCACCCCCCCCCATGAATGGATAATAGCTTTCTTCATATTTTCTCTGCTTCTGTCTCATAGGAGTATTCTGAAAGTCAGGTAAGCGTTCATAAATATCTTTGGAAATTAGTCTATATGCATAAAGGGAAAAAGACAGTATTTATAAAGTGCTTTTCATTTCCAACTTCAATATGGCTCAAATACACACAACACATATCAGTACAAATGTCAAGTAGGCTTAGCTACCAACACACCATGTGCAAGGACATGGTGAGCTACTGGAAAGATTTAGCTAAGCACAAGGTGCTGCAACACTTTTAAAGATCCCAGGAATAATTAAGTCAGACACAAACAATAGAATAGATGATGGTAATTTTATCTGTACTGCAAAGAGGTGCAGGGTTTTAACCTGTTTCTTTTAAAAGACATCATATACCAGATCTTCAGACTGCCAAGTACTAAGAAAGAGACAGAAATGGAGTGATGATAATCATCATGTGTTCCTATAGACTGAATTTTAAACTACTGCCTTCCTAAGTATGTCTGAACTGCAGTTGTTCAGTGCCACATATTAGTGTCAAGAGACACACTACAGCTGAAGTTAATGCAAATCTGCTACTTGCCAGGGAAGCAGGCCTTTGTCAGAGAGGAAAGAGGATTTACTGCAGAACCTCTCCTGTTATGTTACAACTGCCTTTCCTTTTACCTTTCATGATGAAGTATTTAACAGGTTTATATAGGTTTTGTTGAGGGAACATGGGGAACAGCCTTTGGAAGCCCTATAACTCTCTCAGACAGTATTCTGCAGTTCTGATCCTTGCATTTTAACATGGAAGGAGTCATTTATCCTCTTAGCTTTCATAGGCCTTTGCATTAGCAGTTTATACCAGGCTGTTCCTTTGCAAGGTTTTGCTTCAAGGATGCTAAACACAACATTGGTGGGGGCAGACATTCAAAATACTACTCTCTGAAAAGGACATTGATAGAATAAAGATCTGTTACAGTCATAAAGAGGATTGATGCATCTTCGGTATATCTTCATTTTCCAAGAATTTTACTCCATATTGGCATGGGCAATTTACTGAAGAGATGATGGTCTACCAGGCTCCTGATGCAATCCAAGCCAACCCATGTCCTGGTCCAGGTGACTGAGCAGAATACAATCAACCCTCTCTCTTTTGTGTTTGCCCCCTAGTGGTACAGAAAATACCTAGTTGGAGTATCTGTGTTCCTGGTACAGCATTGCTAGCAATCTGAAGAAGGCCAGGACAGTAATGTTCAGTTGTGAACATATCCCTGGAGGCTGTGTTGGCCCTTATCATGCTGATGAAAACCCTAGATAGGACCTAGGCAAACTGCAGGGGAGGCTCAGGCCAGGGACCATTCCCCAAAAGCAGAATGAACCAGGCCATTCTGTTTCAGAGTAGAGGAACTTAGGCTAAAAACACAAGCCATGTCTTGTCACTTGCCTTTAGGGCCAGAGAAGAGGCTTTTGTCCATTTTATTTGTAAGTATGGACATAACCCTTCTGAAAATGCAAGCCATTACCTGGAAAGCAGTCACTGATCTGGAGTGTGTCCAGAGAAGGGTAAGGATGCTGGTGAAGGATCTTGAGCACAAAAAGGAGGCTCAGGGAAGGCCCTATCACTCTCTACAACTACTTGAAAGAAGGGTGTAGCCAGGTGGGTGTTGAGCTCTTCTCCCAAGTGACAAGCAACAGAATGAGAGGAAATGACTTCAAGTTGTACCAGAGGAGGTTTAGATTGGGCACTAGTAAAATTTCTTCATGGAAAGCATTGTCAACACTGGAACAGACTACCTGGGGAAGAGGTTGGGTCACCATGCCTGAAGGTATTTTAAAGACATGTAGATGTGGCACTTATAAACATGGTTTAGTGGTGGGCTTGGCAATGCTGGGTTAACAGTTGGACCCAATGATCTTGAAAGTCTTTTCCAACCTAGACAATTTATTGATTCCTACACTGGTGAGAACCAACTTACTTCAGACAAATGTTGTTAAGTAGAAGCTGCTGGGTTTGATGGTCTTTTAAGGAAACTAAGAGTCAGTGAAGACAGATGAAGTTGCTCAAGTAGTTCTATTAGATCGTACTAGAGAAACCACATCAATGAGGTCATATGGGCTCTCCTAGACAGATAAGCAGGGGTGATTTTTCATTTGGCATGCTCAAAGAATGTAAAGATCAGTGAAAAAGCTTAAAAACCATTAATTAAGCATGCAGCACTGGTGCAAGGAAATTCCTTATAAAGATCTAGCCTGGTGACTGAAGTCCTCCCTTGTCTTGTGAAGCCAAGAGTGGTACAGTGCTAATGGTACAATTTTATTGCCCAGCCACTCTTTCATTTTCTCTTGATTGGATGTCTGAGAGATGTTGAGAAGACCTGACACAGCTCAACAAAAATCAAATGAAAACATAACATGGGTAAGGCTGTTGCTATGCCTGCTAGTACATGTTCAGAAGAGCCAACACCATTACCAAGAATTCTTTCCAGGAAGCAATAAAGGCAGCAGTGGGTGATTTATGAAGACTTGGTAATTTAGTCTTTGGCCCTAAAAATTGGAAACTGACAAAACAATAATATTTCTTTTTTAAAAGGAAATCATTCTCCCAGGCTTCCCAGTTCCCATCTATACCACATCTTTCTCACAGTCCTGCATATGGTAAAGGACATGACCATGGCTTATTAAATAAGGAATAGATTCTCTCCTATGGCAGTAGCATGAGTCGTGGATTTCACTCAGGTCCATTTTAACGCCCTCTTTCCATGGCTGTGGACAGAATGTATTTTTGCATAATGTATAAGAATATGCCTTGAAAAATTAAAGTAGGCACAACATTGCAAATACATTTGTCCCTTAGAAAACACTGAGGATTTGTGTGGCATAGGTGGGTCTTTGTGAACTGATACAGAAAAACACAACCTTGCTGTGGAGGCCATCCAGCCACGATAAACATGGCTGATAAAATATAAACACAAGCAGGTGTGTTTGATAAGTATAAGGACTTTTTCTTTCCTTATTAGTTTTCTATCAGATCCACGTTCTGCATTGAGACATGTTTCAGGCACACCAGGTGAGGCCCAGTGAAGAGAAAGCCATGAAAAAACACCCTGGAGAAAGATGGAGGACAGCAGGGCTCCTTCTTTTATCATAAGCCTACAGCTAAATTGGAGTAACACAAAACTGCATAAGGACTGGCTTGCAGAAAAGGAGGTCCTTGAGATTAGTTTATTGTCTCTCTCATTTATTGCTTTCTTTAGACAGCTGTACTGGGATGTAGGAGACTGCCTGCCATGAAAGTTCAGAGATAGAATAATAAGATTCAATAGCATGATTATGGATTTTATGTGTGAGGCACCTTTGATTGTGGAAAAAGTTAAAGCATGTCCTCCATAAAGCTTGGGAGGTTTCTCATAACACTAGCACAAGTAGGTAGATGAAGAGATGTGAAATTCCTAATTGTTTCTTTTATCTTTCCTGTGATAGAGACAAAGTTCTGTTTTAAAGACTTACCAAAAAACAGGTCTTTCATCTGGAGTGTAAAATTCATGTGTTCCCTGACCTCGTGTGTCACATGGTAATGAAACAACGTAAATCAGAAATGTTAAAAGTTGAAGTTTGTTAATATTACTGCTGAAGCTCCAGTCTCTTTCCTAGTTAAACTGACAGGTCCATAGTCCAAATATATATATTTACAGATTACAACGACATAAAGACAAAAAAATTAATGGACATCAGTGAGAAACAAATGTAAATGCAAGTTTCAGATGACTATCGGGAAATTACAAAACAAAAAGCACCAAAAAAATCCCATGCCACCACAAAAACTACTTGCATTTTAAACGGAGCAATGGACTTTATTTGTATTGTACTCCCATCTTACTCCTAAAGAAATACTTCAGTGATTTACACTCTGTGGAGAAAACGTAGTAAATAGCATACATTTTGCATTCTCTTATCTGTGTTTCCTTCTCACTTTTTTTAGCTGTCTGGGCTGAATCAGTGACCAAGATTCAGAAATCTGTCTTCCCCGGTTGACGAGGACATTATGTACTGATATTTTGAGGTCAGTAAACAAAAGAACACGGACTCCTACTGGTTTCTGCATTTTTTCCCACTGTTGCCAGCCAGTTCAGAACTGGCTGAATTTGACGTATGCCAGAGGTGGCAAGAGCTCACAAGGCAACACAAAGACTTTGGGGAGATTGAGTAAAGGCCAGTCTAGTCTCAGGACACAATCAGTCAGGTGTTTTCTTCAGGTGCCCACTGGCTTTAGAATTATTAAAATTAAAAAATAACTTCCCTCTTTGCCTCTCTCCTCCAATAAAATCCACAGGGGTCTCAAAGAGAATCTAAAAACAGAGACATTTCCATATAGCACATTCACAAAGAGAAATGCAACTCATTAACTCAAGACTATGCCAAAGCATACTGTGTACTTGAGATAATCACAGATAAGTATCATACTGCAGTTTTTTCCCATCTTAAAACTATTGTGAAGGCAACTGGAAACTAGTTCACATTCATTTATGTGTACAACTGCTGTCCAAAACTCACCCCACAAAAAAACCCCTACTCTTTCTCCTTCAGATGATAGAAAGGAAGCCAGTCTTGAAGGTAGAAAGTGAAATCCTGACTCCATTGTATTCATTTGCTAAATGTGAATTTACTTCAACAGAGCCAGGATTTCCCTCCAAAAGATTTAGCTATAGTAAGCAGTGGAATGTCTAAGTGGCAGAGTAGAAAACTAGGTTAGGGAAACTTTGGATCCCCACTTTGCACCCTCAAGCCAAGGATCATAGTAACACATGACATGAGACTATTGTCTGTCTGTGTCTGTAACCCTCAGATTTTCAACCCAAAATATTCACATTATTACCCAGTTTCTGCAGGTAGTCCTTCTAACAGAGGAATTAAACATTACAGAAATGAGATGCTTCTTTCACTTTAGAGACAGTCTCTTGAGGACAACGATCACTACCACATCTGGTGATTGTAGAGCTACATCAATTGTATTTTCTTTCAACCTATTACTGGCACAATATTCTATACTACTAGCGCTATCCTGACCATCCTGCTTCATGCTCTTGTAAAGCTACCTCTTCAAGTAGGGGCTGAGTTAGGGTGAACTGAGGGGGGAAAAAAAGCAAGAAAAAATTAAATTCTTCATCAGAATGAACACAAGCAGCCATAAATAAGAAAAAGCACATGAACAACAACTGAATCTGTGCAGAACAATGCAGCAATCAAGGGAATTCGATCAGCACTGCTTCTGGTACCAAATTCAGGGCCATAATTCCCACAGTACTTCTAAAGAGTATTTTTAAGCCAGCTCTCCATGTGTGCTAATTGGGATAGATAGAAATTCAGTAAGTAATACAATTTTCCACAGTTTTGTGTTCTTAACTGCTTGAATTCTAAAAAAAAAAAAGCATCTACTTTTTTCTCCATCATGAGCTAAAATGCTGTATGTAAAATTCAGCATCGCCATCCAGTATCTCTTAAAGCTACCTGTAAGTAATTCTAACAGTCACACCTCAGTATCTGTTGACACAGTGAGAGACTGTTACAATTACGTGACTTAGCCGCATATAGAAAAAAAAATTAATTACTAATTTTTTTCCCGTCTTATTTCCTCTTTTATCTGAATATTTTCTATCTTATTTATTTATCCAATTTTTTTATATTTACTATGAGACTAATTTACCACAAGACTAATTTTACTACAGCATTATTATTTACATTTCCTCTCTTGTATCCCTTAAAAGGTTGAATGACTTCACCATTCTGTGCTTCTATGAAATGACCTTATACAATTATGTATGAAATATATACAAGATTACACATAACCTAAGAGACAGAAATCGCAAAACTATATTTAGCATACTCACTTGAATAAAGGAGTTCCACAAACAACACATTTGTATATTCCTTTAGCTTTATGGTGTGTGTACTCCCCCTCAAAGGCACTGGGAAAACAACAACACTACATTTTAAAATTAAATAAAGGAATTTGTAGATTTTTTAATTATTAAAGTAGCTGAGTGTTTAGAAAAATGTTATAGAAAAGCCCCATGATTTCAAAGTTGGCAGTTGTTTTTTATTAAAGGTAGCAAATAAAGCAGGCACAGGAAAAGGGGAATGTCCTCGTTAGTGTGCCTCAGATGTTATGCATCATGCAAAAGGAAGCAAATTGTCCCACAGTTCAAAGGCCAGAACAACAACAAAAACAAAAAGGGGTAAAACTGGAGTCTTCCCCTATCTGGCAAGAGAAATGTCAAGTTTTTGTAAACACGAATTGTTTGGCACGTAGCTCAACCTGCCGCACCTCGCTGTGTCCATGTCTGGGCTGTGTGCGGGGCTCAGCGGCTGCAGTGGAGCGAGGTGTGAGGCCGCCCGGGCCCTGAGGAGCCGTGGCGCTGGGTCAGTCCAGCACAGGCTGCCTGGCCGGCAGAGACATTGTAGCTGAAAATGAAATAATTGGTCCACGATTTCAAGCTGTGAGCACCTTATATTTTCAGTTGAAAAGCAATATTCCAGCTTTAAGAGAATATTTTTCTAAGTTAACAGTCTAAAAGGCTAGGAGGTCATTCACCTAATACAAATCAGCTGCGCTCGCCCAACAAAAAGCTTATGTGCTCAGCAGCTTGTTTTTATTATTCTTTCACCCTTTTTATGAGGTCCAATTTTTTTTATAAACAGGATTTTTAAGAATGACCTAATCTCGGATTGTTTGTGTGCATTAAATCACATTGTTGGTCCCGTACACAAGAGCGTGGAAGGCCAGGGGGAAGGCAAGACAGGCCTCCCAGCAAAGACCACTGTCCCCATGCCCCGCCAGGGCTGCGGCAGGATGGAGAGGGCTGGGGCAGAGAGGGGACCGTCCCCACCAGCCTCTCTGGCGCATTCAGCCACCAAATTCAGCACTGTCAGGAAGAGGTTTGCCTATTAACCAGGACCCCACGTGCAGCGGGGAGCCCTTTCAGCTCATGAATGAAAACAAGCAGTTACATCATTAGTACGTTTAGAGCAGAGGTAAAGCCAGGGCCTTACGCCAAGCTCAGTGGTATAAATTAGACAACAAGAAATGGCTGGGCCTTGGCAAGTTACCTTTGGCTGGAATCAGCTGAGAGAGAGACTTTATTCACTAAAAACAATCTTGGAAGCCAGTCCTTTTTTTTCCCCTCCCAGACTTGAGGCTGGCTTCCAGCGACTAAAGCCATGTGAGGGCAGTTATTGAAAATTTTTCACATTCCAACCACAAATGAGCCAATAAATACCTTCTCCACATGTGCTTCAAAAAGAAATTGGAGTGGGGTGGAAAAGAACTAAATTATGCTACCTTCTTTCTGCAGCCAAAACGTCTATACTTACAATGGCCACCTTCAAAACTCCAGCCTCCTGGCACAGGGCCATTTCCCTCGTGGTTCTGCTTACTGCAATGTCTTACAAAAAAAGTGTACCTAAACCACTATTACTTCCACACGTTTTGTAGTAAACTAAAAACAGACTCTAAACATGAGCCTCGTAACTTTATAAGACATGCAGTGTTCATTAAAAGAAAAAGTCATACAAGACCCTTGGCCCTGGCCCCCTTGTTGCAGATGCTTGTCTTTGCAGTAGTGTTAATTTGTAGGGGTTAGTAAACAAGTGCAGAAATCCTGGGAGAAAAAAAACAACCAACAAAACTTGGTAGGGAAGGTGAGGAAATAGCAGTAAGAGGAGGGGTGGAAAAGAAAGATGCCTGTGTTTTGAGATCTGAGTTTCCTTCATCCTGCCTTACCTTTCAGTCCCCTTCTCCTGAGTGACATGGTACTGCAAGGGTGTCAGCCGCTTCCTCAGCTCCTCCTGGGAAAAGACCACCTTACAGTCCTTTTTATCCCTACATGACCCTGCAAAAGGAGAGGATATGGGAGAAGGAGCCTTTTTAGCTTAAATCCTGAATAATTGCTTTGGCAGACAGCCACAGCATAGCTTCTGCATTTACTTGTCAATGACCAGACTGGTCCCTAATGCACAAAGAATGGCTCAGCTGAACTGCAGCTGATTATTTCTTCTAATCCAAGTTTAGAAAAGAATTTTTATAGAGAGCCAGATGATTCCACTGGAGCAGTGACAATGTGCTACAGCCAAAGCCCTTTGGTGTGTTATACACTAAACTGTTGCACACGCAATCATTCACAAGAAAGTACCATTTTTCCAACCATTAAAAAAAAATCTGCAAAAATCCCTACTACAGCTGAAACATTCTTTACAAGACATCTATATTGGAGACTTACGGTAATGGGCATATGATGTTTAGCCAAAACATCTATCAATTTCAGTACCCTTTAAAGCAGTTGAAAAACAATTCTAACCTTCAGAATTACAGTAAGGTTGATTTAACTTCTAGTTGCATCCTCATTCTTTATAACAGTAGCCATTTCCTTTTTTCCCTGTTGAAGCACTAGAATAGGAGTCCTAAGGAGTAATTTCTTTATGCACACAGCTGTACAAGGTTCAACATTAAACGTATTGTAAAATTTAGGGTTGCTATTGAAATTACCCTCCTTTGAAAATCTAATCTTAACACTTTGCTTAGTTCACACGGAGAATCCAAGGAGTACATAAGGATTACTGTAAAAAATACATATTTGTATAGTGCAAAAATTCACATCAGAAAAGCAAAAAACAACAATAAGGTTGCTTTTGGGAATGAAAACTCCTGAACTAGTAACATAAATTGCAAAACATTCAGGTAACTTTGATAATCATTGGCAAAATTTAGCTGACAAAATACAGGAGGGAAAAAGCACTCTAATTATGACACTAATTAAAATATGGAACAATGTGAAATAAACAGTCCCAACAAAAAATATTTTTTGCTAGTAATGTATATACACTCATAAAAAGACCAATTGTGTTCCCAAAGTAGAGGCAACAGAGCTACCCATCTGTATGTCATTTAGTACAGGAGAGGCAATGGCAGGTTTAAATTACATGGTATTGGATTGCAATTTCCTAGCGTTGGATGCTTTTCTGCTTTTTTACCTTGAGTCATTACTAAGGAGCGTTCATAAAAAGTAGCTTAAAGCACAGATGCTTGCAAATCATTTAAGAAAAGATGTTTCTTTCTTCCTCCCCCTCTTCTTTTCTCAATTTTTTAATGTGTGGGGGTTGGTGAATAGGGGAGAGAGAAAAAGAATAATGCTGTTGGTCACTACTGAGTAACCCTAGGAAGTATTTTCAGGAAGAAAAAAGTAAAATTGAAAACATCTGATTGAAGTAAATAGTGCAAACATAAAAAGCTTTACTAGTGAAAGAAAAGTATTGAAAAGCGACTTTATTTCATAGATTAGAAATTACTTTTGATCTAAACATTCTTAAAAACAGATTGTTTTCCACTCTGACCCATCTCATTAGCTGTGCTGCAGAGCCTTCATTTTAATGGCAAGCTTTGAAAGAGCGCTGCTGTATGCCTGGGTTAGCTTCAATCTTATTTGGGAGAGGGATAAAGATTTCATTCCAGGTCTCTTTGTTTGTCTTTCAAGAACCACTAAAGCAGTATTCACACAAATTTTGCAGGAATGTGCCCTGTGCCATAGCTTACAAATTATTTGGTTTTGGTGCACTTAAAGGTCACCTTCCAAATTAGCAAAATTTTCCTACATCCTGGCTTTTCAACCTTAAATGTAAATATTGTTTCCTAACTGTAAGTGAGGTTTGTTCTTTATAACATTTGGTTGCTTATTTAAAGATGTCAAACTTTGGAGGTTTTTATGCTCCAAACGTGCAGGACTCTAGGACTAATAAGTCTTTCAAAGTATAGCTAACAGGGAAAGGAAGCATATGCATTATATAAATAGCTATTGTTATCTTGCATTACAGAGCTCAGAAAGAAACTGTTTGAGATACAGTCTTTTATCTATAATTTCAGTTTTAAAAAGTAGACTAGAGAGCAACAAAGAATCTTACAAACCAACATTTCTTTACTTTTTAAAATATCTACGCATAATTTAAAAAAAAAATTATTTGCTACTTAACTGCTGCAAAAAAAAAGCAAACTAAGCATAACTTCACCTTGAGAAAATAGAAAATACTGAGTGTTTTAAAAAAATGGTCAGTATGCCCCCTTTACTCTCCTTAAATAATTTTTCATCTCTTTTACAAATTTCATGTTCTCTACTCTATGGGTTCACTATATGCATAAGAAAATTTCTAGATGCCGTATGATCCATTACATAGATCAGAAGTAGGAAGCATGTTAAAAAAAGATCTTCTGCACCCCTAGTTTTAATAAGTAACCGCATGTTTTATAATACAAACAATTATTTATGTCTACAGGGGAATTTTGCCAAACTGCATTGGGGTAAAATGCAACTGACCCCAATAAAGGATTCTTCAAGTTTGTAATTTCAGTATCGATCAACAAAAAGTTGCACTACAAATTATAAAGGAAATCTCTTGGTCCAGCCCTTAGCATTCAAGAGTGGCCCTATTCAATTAATTGCATTTCTTATTTAAAAACAAATAGCTCAGTAAATGGATCACGCTATTTCCCTATTGCCATAGAGGCAAGGAGGTAAAGCAAGACTCATTTCTGACTGCAGAAGATGTAAGGGTATGTTATCTGAAGCAGGGATAGCCTACCAGCTTCTATAAAAATGCAATGAATCCTAGAAACTACGGGATGAGATTCTAGGAATACGCTCCTTCAGTTAGGAAAAAAATTACATGCAAGAGGGACAAAAGTGCACAGTTTCCAGTAAGAGAGTGGCTGCTTCTGATTTTGCAACTGTTCCTTTATGACATGAGATGACTGTCACATTCAAGCCAACTCTTGTATCTTGGGAAGGGACAACATAAAGCTACACCAAGATATGCCCAATATGAGAAAAATTGCCACTAGTAATGGAGCTGTTATCAAACTCATTATTAAACCAGAGAATAAACAGGCAGGCTGACCACCTTCCTCAGTCTGGTTCTCCATAGACGGCATGAGGTTTGGGCTGTGGAAAGGGTTCCATACAGACAACAAAATGCTTCAGCAACTCAGCCATAAAGGCAGGCTCACAGTTCATTGACAAATCATACAGTTTGAGGCAAACGAGAAAAAAGGTCATCAGTTCTACAAACAGCATATCAGTGTGGTTACTGATTAAAGGTGAGACTAAATTAAATACAGTATGAGAATAAGAGAGCCTGGATTCATAGGATCTATATTAGCACTTTTGTTCTTTGGTGGTGGTGTTCTCAGCAATGACTTTTAGAAAAGCCCAGAACAGGTATGTTCTGAACTCCAGTTAGATGCAGCTGTAAAAAGAGGTGAACACTGGCCTGCAAAGGCAGACAAAATTGCCTTCACATTCCATTGCAGGATTGAAGGCCAGATTAAATCTCTCTAATCAGCACCCCATGGTGCCTTCTTTGGGGATGGCACTCCTAAGAAGAGCAGTGTGCAGGCAGCTGTCACCAACAGGTACTCGCCTTCAGCCATCTGCCAAGAGTTCCAGCAGTGCAAAAAGCACTTAAGATCCTGGAGCAGGATGGAAGACTTTGTGAGGAAAAGACCAGGCTCACAAATCTTAATGCATAACATAAAAAAAAAAAGCTCAGGAGGGTAAAACAAACATGAACAGAAACCCTTCTTAGAGCCTTCATGGTATTCTCATGTTTAGGAATGTGGTTTTTTTTGAAAAGCAAGGCAGTGCATGCTGCCATTTACTATTCACCTGCAGACTGTGGGCATTTCAGAGTTCAGCTCTGAAGTTCGCTATACAAATTAAGTGAACAGAAAGTATTCTCTGGGTGTTGACCTAATAATGAAGACATTAAGCATCTCACCTCACATATAAGTTCCAACTGACCTTTTCAAACCTGTGGTTCATAACCTTCCTTCCCTATTAGCAATCACAAGAAAACCAGCAACAAGATATGTTCAGACAGACGGACACAAGTTAGCAGACCATTACTCCTCACCACTCAGCCCCTCACCTGTTCCAACACACCAGAGGGCGGTGATTAGTGTCTGACATGCCCTGAAATATGGTGGCATTTTGCTTGATGGCTTTCCTATATCAAAGAGTCTTTTGAACCATTCTAACAATTTTCTCTTATATTTTGTTGCTTCCTATCACTGAAATTAACTCAATATTTCAACTGCATGGAAGACACAACATACATTTTTCCTCTTCTACGTATGCTTATATTCCACTAGCATTAATGGACATTACAGTCATGCACTGAGCACATACCACTTAGACTTCCTGAACTAAATACAACAAGATCAAATGTTCCAGCAGAGCACAGCCATATAATAAATCTGGCTTCTAGTTTGCAGTACTACTTCTTTTAATATACCCAAGCAGTTTTTTAGGGGCCTTCCAGTACATTTTATTTTTCATATACCACCCCAGCCCCAATCCTGCAATGTGACCTGTGTAGGCAGACCCTTGGGAATATGCATAGCTACTTAAGGGTCTATGAATGTACATCAGATTACAGGATCAGGCTCTAAGTACACATCTCTACTTCCCAAAGTCTGTCCCCTCATGAGTGGATCAGACCTTGGTAGATCAATGGTAAATTACCTCAAATTGATATTAAGAGGAATTCTACAAAGTTAAAAAATATTTTCATACATTTCTTTAAATAAATATCCTTACATATGCTATTGCTAACACTTAGTGTTACTAAAAGTGGAATCTCTCATTTCTTATTACTTCAAATTTCATTTACACAGTTTATGCCTCTTGTTGACAGTTTTGCCTTGCTGTCTGATTAAGAAAAGGCAAACTCACAACTCTCTCTCACATATTTTAATTTCTGTTCAATTTGTTCTCTGCAGCCTCTGGTCTTCAGCCTTGGGAGAATGCTGCAGTGTTCTCTCACTGCAAACAAGCCAGGAACTGCTATCTAGTTTAAAAAAGAACAACTCTTCAGATTGGTTACATTGCAAACAGTTCTATTGGCTTGTATCTGGAAAACACAGTTTTATAAAACCTGTATTTGACATGATAGTTCTTTTATTATCCCCTCATGAGCCATTTCAAATTACCTTAGCCTGCTGGTGACTAGGATAGATGTTGCAAAAGAAACTCTGAAATGTTGGGAGGTCAGGTTTGAGTAAAATTCAAACTTCATCATTAAAAAACCCCTGTAAATGTTTTACACATTGAAAAACAGATCTGTGGCTCCTTTGCTTTCTTGCTGTAGGTAGCTAACTCCCACCTGCTGTTGAAATACCATTTGCAGTTTCATGCAAGCATTAGAAGTAATGGAGCGAAGACCATTTCCACTATATTGTGCGTTGAAAATCCAAAAGCCAGGTACAGGACAGCAGTTCGAATTTTGGGTCAAATGCCAGGCTCTATCTTAAAAGAACACCACCCAAAATCTAACTGTCTTTAAAAAAAATTATTTACTTAACACCCAGGAGGGTCAGCTGGCCACAAGGGAAGGGCAAGCCCCTGCTTTGCAAATTTGCAAACTTCCCATACAATCAAGTAACAGAGCTGTCACATTTATTTTTTCCACCTGGTAATCATCACAGCTCTTGTTTAATACAAATACATATATTTTGAATCACCATCAGAAATCTCCCATGTAAGACAGCAAATTTCTCAAGAACCAAAAAAAATTTTTTAAAAAAATCCCCAAACTGCCAGCTAATGCATCTCCTCTATGCACTTGTTTTCTCTCCACAGAAAGGGGTACTGGGATCCCAGCAGGCCCATATAGGCAGCATCTCTTGTTTCCACAGGTCTGAAGCCATGCTTGCAGCAATGGCTAAGGCAGCCATGCAAGCCAAAGAGACATTCCCTGGAAAAGAAATCTGAGACTGCCTCCCCTCCCTGTGAATGTAAAAAACATTTAACGAAAGACTGAAGTGTTTAGGGCAGTGGGAAAGAGGAAAGAGCCTGGAGCTCCTTTTGTCCTCTCCAGGCATGTCTACTTTACTTCCTTATCTGACATTAATGAAATAAATGTCACTACCAGACGCAATCTTGGTCTCACAATCTTTCCAAATTGTAACGACTGAGGAGTCCACCACCACCACTGCACTAGCTGGTGGAGACGAAGGCAGCTTCCTCTGGAGCTTTTTGAGCTGTCATCTTCACTAGTACTGCAGCGACAACAGCATGTGGCTCAGCAGAGGTTGGTGAATAGAAGAATCTTCAATTAAGCAGAGCAAAAGCTCATTATGTTATAAACTGCCACAGTTGTTATCCTTTCTGCTGAGATGGCCAAAGACGGAGTGCACAGGGCAGCTGACCTATTTGCCTTACTCTTGAATGCAAACCAGGCAAGACAAGATCAAGATCTATTGGTACAGCAGTGGAGGGGGGAATATTTAGAATGATGTATTTCTCTCCCTCTCCCCCCAACAGATAAAGAGACTTTTGTTTTGCTGATATTATCCTAGCACCTTTCACAGGCACTACATTTGTTTAAATTAAAAATAGAAAGACAGAGACACTGAGCACTCTTTATCTGGTCAGTAGATTTCTGTCAGAATCAATAAAAGCATGCACAACATAAGGAAAGGCATTTTATTAATAGTGGAATTAAGATGAATTTAGTAAGGGTGCTTTATGCTACCTTTTGCATTTAAAATATTTCAGTAAGCCTTCAAAATAAGTTTATTCACACAGCTTTAATAAAGGTTTAACCCTGCAGCAGAAACAATTAAAAAGTCAGCATTTGCCAGCAGTGGTGTGTAGCTTATTTTGGCATTCAGGCTGTTGCTAAATCCTCCTGCTGCTTCCTTCCACAATAGTGATGTGTGGCCTGTGAAATGAGCACTGGATTTCAAGACTCAGGTTCTGCAATCTGTACTTGGGATGGGGGTGGAGGAAAGGAGAGGGCTGGGGGAAGGTATTTCCTCCCCTCCAACTCTCCACAACAGCACAGATCTAACCCCCTGCAAAACTTCATCTGTCTCCAACTGTGGAGGGTAAGGAACCATTTTGCAAACACAAGCAGGCACTGCCTGCTCTGTGGCCTTTCATCCCACTTCTCCAAGCACTGAGGGACATACCCAGCATGAAGGCAGGAACTGCTGGGACACTGTGCTCCAGTTCATGCTCTGCTATGACCACCACAGAAAACACTGTAGCCCCCTGCCCTCTCAATCTGCTTCAGAACTAAAGGTAGAGGAACAGTCGAAAAGGTTTGTAACTGCCAACTTCATTTTCTAACAGGCCTTCTGGAATTCCTTATGTTTCCTTAAAATCCAGCCATGCCTTAGGGGTCAAGAAGACAGGGTAAAGCCCTGTAGAATGGCTTTAAGAGGAGTTGGTCAAGCCTTTCCCTGCTCTGCTCTCCTCAGAACTCCCTGACCTGGGCCAGAGCATTGATGAGGGTGTTCTTACCCACAGTGCACAAAGTTGCCAGTGCCAGACCTGGGCTGCCAGCACCTACTGTCCCACAAGAACCTCTTCTCCAGACAGAGCAGAGGGCACCTTCATACCCTAGTCACGCACCCCTTTCCGACACAGCTTCTTCTGAAGGAAATCACAAACTGAGATACATGCTTATCTTGTAACTAAGAACAATTTCTGCTTCTTAGCATTCTCTGGGACACAACTCCTCTCTACTCAGTTACCACCAGATC
The DNA here is from genome assembly GCF_017639235.1 of Corvus kubaryi. Taxonomy (NCBI): domain Eukaryota; kingdom Metazoa; phylum Chordata; class Aves; order Passeriformes; family Corvidae; genus Corvus; species Corvus kubaryi. The sequence goes on from NW_024580671.1 coordinate 10,223,087, forward strand.
ATGATGCGTGCTGTAGCAACCTATGGTTAACGTAGCAGCTAAGATATGGTAATGTTTGAGCCTCTAGTGCCTGACTCCCAGTCCACACTCTATACCCATTCAATATTCCATCCAATTCCAAGCTCATACATTCCCTCAGTGATCATCTCCTCCATTGTTTCCCAACATACTCTTATTGACTTGAGGGTTCACATTCGCTTCTTGCACATTTTGTTGCTTGTCCTCCCTCAGCTTAGCAATATAGAAAATCTCCTTCCTTTCTATGTGCTGTCATCTCTCCTTTACATCACATTCTTCTCTGAAACCTTCATCACATACTCCTCAGAGAAAAGACAAAGCCAGGAATTGCTTTTAATTGAAAGGAAAAAAGTGAAGGCAGTCCTTAAAGGACTTCACAGTCCTTCTGTTAGACACTCCAATAAAAAGTATTGGACACTCCAACTAAAAAAAGTAACTTTTCATGAAACTTTAAAACCTAGAAACACCCTGCTGAAACTTCATCTTTTCCATACCCAACTAAGCAGAAAACACACTAAGCCTGAGCTGCAGAAGGCTCGGAAATGGAACACAGGAAATTTATGAACTCCCAGAATAAAAACATTCCTGCAATGGTGGAAATGGTTTGTGGTGGATCTTTTATGGGAGCAGGAAGGGAATGAAAACAACCTTAAAAGGTCCATCAGGGAACACACTAAGGGACTGTCTTTGTGCTTGATCTCATCATCCCAGTGCTTCTCAGTGAATCACTGAGGAGCCTCCACCCAGGGGAGGCAGGGATGAGCACCATCTGTCTCCTGGGCAGATGAGGGACAGTACTAAAGTCCACCAGAACAAAGACTTAAAAAGAGCGAAAAAACAGAGTACTAACTCTAGGGAATGTAACAGAAGGATTCTAGTCTTCTTTATGATCCCAAGTTTGTCAAATACCAGGCACTCATAAGAGTATTACTCCCAAAGAGATATCTACTAATAAATTTCATCTTAAACTGCAGTAAATAAGGCATTCTAGACTGAATACTATTGTACAAAAGAAACATTTGTAAATACAGTACTACATCAAATATACTCCCATTAAGACAGCTATATATAATTTTTAAAACTCATTTTAAAGCCATTCCAAAAATATATAATGTTATGCACTATTATGATAATACAGTGTTCTACTGTCATATGACTAAAAGGCAAACATATACCCCGACATTTATATAATGATAGCACAGTAATGGTTTCATAGGCTATTTACTGTTGTGATCACACAGTGCCTGTTTCCCAGACTCTTTTCAAGAGTCTTCCTCAAAACTGCTGGGAGGCAGTAAACTAGGTATTTGTAAGACTGTGTTTTAAATTTAAAAATCTATTTTTGATCCAAATTGATATTTGCATTTTTTTTTAATTTAGCTGAATACAAATGAGTTTTAAATTTTGCCCCCCAGCCAGTTCTGAGGAACAAGTACATTCATCTGAGACCTTGTATGGCATACTTAAACACAGAGCAAATTTTTATGTTCAAGATATAAACCCTAGAAAATATGGATTTATAATGAAAACATTGATAGGCATTTAACCATAGCTGTATGGATGGTTTATGCTATACAGTATCAGTCTTACTTTTATTTTCTTTTGGACCATGCGAACAGACATCTGTAGTAGTACATCTCTGGCGATACACATTACGGAAAACTATGGGGAAGTTATAACATGTATTATAGAAATTCTATCTCTGAACATAGTAACAGACAATATGAACTGTCAAGTCACACAAAGTTTGACAGCAACTACCATACTTTGAACTCACAAGACTAAGGTCTTTTCTAGACTTTCTGTTGTTAAAACCATATTTGGCAAACAGTATGCACACAGATATTTCATTGAGATGAGCAGTTTGAGAGTTCAGAGGAACAAATACATACAAATAATTCATGTATGCAAATGTTTTCAATATCTGCTCCTGAAAGTAATCCTTTATGTTAACAGATTACTGCTAAACATCCAATTTTGAGACCCAGTAATTTTCTGTTCACTATTAATTTCAATTTTATGAAAAGACATTCTATTGAAACTTAGAATTAACAAAGATTTAACAAAACAATGAGAAACTATACTACAGATATTTACTTAATAAAGACTTACACCATATGCCCAGCACCATCTTCATACAGATGCATTGTAGTTTAATCTAGTGCTAGAAAAGTATGGTTTCCTACTAGTAGTTATTTTAGTAATTAAACAGTACACAACAATTTAATATTACCTAGGACTTTATTATACAGCAGAAAAACCCCAACCCTAAGTCTACCCCTGTAATTTCTTCATTTCTTTTACAAGTACCATAATTTTCTTTGATCTACAGGAGAGGAAAAGCCAAATTATCACATGCAAAAAATGTGATGTAAGCAGCACAACATTCAAAGTGTTAACGAAATAAAGGGTCTTTTTTAAGAAATGAGACCCATAATAATTAAAAGACACAGCAAAGCATTATAAGCTATCTTTTTACTTTACAGCTTGGTGGTCTGCTTCAGAAAACATATGTACATGGAATCTGTATATTCATTACTTGTATCAGTTGATTCTTGGTATGCACAAAGCAGCTGAAGTAGTTTTTATACTACAAGTTTGGTAGGGATTGTTGTGATTTTAAAGTGGGTTTTTTTAAATACTTCATTTCTGTGAATTAAATCCTGGCAGGTGCTGAGCGCATCCTACATTTCCAAAGAAATTCAGAGCATTTAGCTCAAATAAACCAGGCTCAAGGAGCGCCACGTCTTTGTCACACAACAGACACAACACGGTTGTAGTCATTACTGGCAGTGAAGAAACCTTGAACCAATGTGATGGTAGTTTGCATATGGGCGAAGATTGTGCTTTTTACCCAGTGCTCTTGCTTTTCTTAAAATACTTGTTCCTAAGGTCTCAGGGTGTACTTTCTGTATGAGTGACTCCTAGACGGGAAGCTTTTCATATAGTCCTGGTGTGCAGAACAGCAAACGCCTAGTGCCATCTACTGGGAGCGCCTGCTCCTGCTCAGACTTGCCGTCATGTCTATAAAAAATGTTATGGGCAAACAGTGCACTGGGTTTGCACACATTGAAACATTTAGTCCTAACTTCAGACAAAAAAATATTTTAAAAATACAATTTGGAAGAACAGATCCGCACTCCAGGTGATAATATACAAACAGAAAAAGAACAAGTAAAAACACTTCAGCACAAGTGAAAATCACAAGTGCTTACAAAATAGTGGTTCAAAGAAGGGACAGGTCGCCTCTATTCTAAGACACCTCCCAATAGTATTTGATAATTTCATTGGGGGAGCAGGGAGGTGAGGAGAGAAAAACATCACATTTCTGATCTACAACTATCTATTAAATATATATTATATATTTCCTTGTGTTACTTGGTTCCTTACAGGAAGGACAGAGGTACCATTCCAAGCATAGAAATTGAAACAATACTTTCATTCAAGTTCTTGTCCTGCAAATATTTAACTGCATAGCATTTAAAACATTGTTAGAAAGCCCCATTTACTGCTCTGATGGCACTTTGCTCTGTTACTCTGAGCACAGTTTTCTGAAGGTTAAAAAGTCTCATTCCATATGGAATTTGCCACTGAATTAGAAGGTGGCCAAGCTCCACACTGTCCCAGACTCGGTGTACACACGGCATGCTGGTATGGTTACAGGACTGCAATTCACACAGAACGGGATGGTGGGAGAAGTACTAGCTCAAAGTGTAATGTTATAAAAAAACTCATGAGAACTTGGGGTGTTTTCTGTATATTCAGAAGCCAAAGTCACAGGGCATTGTGGCATTTGAGCAGATGTTGGCTTTACATCTTCTTCCCATGTTTTATTTGATACATGCTATGCCATTTACTTGCAACCTCCTAAATACACCACACACAAAAAAACAAACCAAAGACAAAGCAAGCCTATGTTAATTTTTAAGCATCTGGGGAATTTAGATTACTCTTAAAAAAATGAGATATGTGATTGTGTATTATTCCACTGTTAGCAGATGAATTTGGGCTTATTATATATAAATCTCTCTCTCTATATATATCTCTATAAAGTAGTCAGTCAGTGGAACTCAATCTATTAATGGTCCCACAGCTAGGGAACTAATGGATGGGAATAAATAGTAGTGTTAACTTTTTATTCCAAAATGTGACTACTGGATTATGACAGAAAAACAACTTGACAAAATAGCTAATGCAGTGCTTTGCCAACAGGTACAGAACAGCAAAACCTCTCATGGGCTGTGTGTGTTTCTAGCTGATCAGCTTGGAGATCTTCTTTTCAGAGTGGGAACGAAATGGCGAGAAGACTGAGTGTCCCCATTTTAAGGTAGACACTAGCAATATGAGCACACATCAAAAGGTGCATAATGAGGGCTAAGGAAATTTGCTTACCCTATATTTTTAGGATTTTAAATCTGGCTCAGCAGCAAATATAACAGGAAACTGAGGTCAAGCTGACACAATGTGGGTTATTCTCTCTCTTCCTCAATATGTGTTTGCAACTCCTATGAAGGTTAATGGGAGTTCTGTGCACATGTGGGGGAAATGGAACGTAAATGCTGCAAAAATTGGACTCAGATTTAGTTCAAATAAAGTCTAATAAGCCTTAGGAAAATCCATCAGCTTGAAAACTGATGTCTTATCACTGAAAAAAAGTCATTAAAACATCACCTCCATATGCTTGCAAAGTCCAGGTCTGGGAGAAACGGCTTGTAACATTCTGCACTCTTATGAACTAGTTGTGAGTGTAGCACAAACAGCCAAGCTGGCTCGTTTTTGAGGCTTCAAACACAGATCAGCCAGGACTGTATCTTTTTTATTTGGGTGTCAAGACAATTCCTAGTAATGTTCAAAATTAACTCAGTACAGCTTATATTTTCTCCCACATAACCCTGTAGACTGACATTATTATGCTGATATTACAGACTGTTGACGTTTAAGTGAAACACAAAATACTTAGGTTCAAGGTTTTCACAATATAATCAGTTTGTGGAGGTGGGGCCTTATGGCACCCTTCCCAGACCTAATGGACAAATCTGGACCTTACACGAAAAGTGCAGCTGCATGTGGGCATTAAATTGCATGTTTCCATTTAGTTATGTAGAGAAGTGTCATGTAACTAAAGAATATGCTGTCAGAGCAATGAAAGAATTAAGATTTAAATTCTGCACGCTTTCTGTACATAATTTTCAGTATAACGTATTTGATTTATAATAAAAATGTGGAAAGAAACACATGGAGTATAACTATAGTATATTGCTAAAGATTTTGGAAAATATTTTGAAGTCCTATGATTTAATAGCAAAGTGAAATTTTTAGATATCCTCTTTCAGAATTAGGAATGGTGCTTTATAAAATATTTTCAGTTTAATTACACAGTTTTTGCCAAGAATGAGGAAAATAATATAAAATTTAAGAGATGATATTTTGGACAAGGAAGTCAGACAGCATTTCCAAGCTTCTTAAATCTCAGATATGAAATCGCTCACTCAAGCCAGTGACTTTTACAAAAAAAAAAAAAAAGTCCAAATAAACTTCTGCTCCAAAGGAAAAGTTAAACAGAGCAACCCATAGCACATTGTTTCCTGCAGCAGAGACACCCGTTCCTACAAGGGCCTTCGTTATGCATGACACAACAAGCAGCACCCATTCAACCTGAGGGAAGCCCACAGGCTCGCAGGGCCACTGGCTGGCTCTTTGTCACCAAATGCAGCAGGTTGAATGCAGACATCACTGTGATATCCTCACCAACAAAACCAGAGGCAAAGAACAGGGGCTGAGTAGGGAAGAAAAAAAAAAAAAGAAAAAAAAAAGATGAGAACAAATTAAAACATCAAAAATATTAAGATACATTCACAGAAAAAAACAATACTTAAAATTTTATAAGATTGCCACATGGGAGCACAATTCTAAATGCACTTTTCTTAGTGTGGTTAACCCATTTCTGCTACCCTACCCCCCAACATTTTGATATGTATTACACAGTATTCAGTGAAACCATTTTATATGCTACAAAGTGAGAGGAACTGGACATTTTTATAGGGGGCATTCACAACAGCTGCTTTAGATACAAAACTGAGAGCAACTTGGGGTAGCAGCCTAGTCACAAGTGCAGAGGTACTAAGGAAAAAAAACCTTAGAACCTCAGCTAGATAGTAGGAATCCTGCTTGGAACAACCAGGAATGCTGGGCAGATCAAACATGCAGGCTTTTTCTATTTATTTTATTTAAACCAAAATCAAAGTCCAAAACATTTCTGAATGGTGAATGCTGGAAACCAGTCATTGCTAAAAATTGTTCTTTTGATGACTTGTCTGAGGAATGTGACATTTCATTGTAATAAACTTGCCAGATATCTTAAAACCATGGCTTTTCAAGGGCAGGAAATAATTCATGTTGTAAACTGTCCATGAGATATATTTAAACAATCTTCCAGCCAGTTCAAATATATCAAAACAGAGAGATGGCAGTCATGAGATTTTATTCCAGAAGGGTTTAATGCACAAATACTAATTGTTCCATTCACCCCACATTGGGAAAGAGGAAATGGCAGCTGCATTATAGCCCAGCCATGCACAGTCACAGCTCACTTCAGATTATGTGATGTGGGACTAGAGCCAATCCCCAACCGAAGCCGGTACAGAAACTCTCTGGGACTCTCGTGGAAGCAGGATCAGGCCCCAAGTGGCTGTGCAGCAGCAGGGCAGGTCTCCCAGCCTCCTCTCAGGCCCACTCCGTCGTCTGTGGCAGCCCAGCAGCCGCGGGAGGCAGCGTCCTGCCATGGCCCGCAGCAGGGGCTATGCCAACGCGGGGCAAACTGACTACGGTCTCGTCCCGAAGAACAAGATTCTGAGAGGAAGGACACTTGTAGAACACCCCAAGCAGGTGTAGACGCCCCATCCCTGACAGCATTCCATGTCAGGCCGGACGGGACTCTGAGCAACCAGATGTAGTTGAAGTTGTCCCTGCCCATTGCTGGGGGTCGGATTAGGTGGCCTTTAAAGGTCTCCTCCGAGCCAAACCGTTCTATGAGGATTCCATGACTACAACAAGGACCCAGCCGTACCCATTACCAAACCGGTCTGGCATCTGAGAGAAACCTGCCCGCATCCGCACGCCTCAACTCGGTCGTACCCAAACCAAACTCGCGGCGAGCCGTGCTGCCCGACGGCGGCGGGGCAGGGGGCCGGGCGGGCATTGCAGGGCGGGCAGCCCGTGAGCGGCATCACACGCACACAGACACATCCCTGTCATAGCGGCAGCGGAGTCGCGTGAAAACCAACGCGAACCCCTCCGAAGCAGGCCGCCGGGAGACCAGAGGGCTGCGCTCAGCCCCGCCGAGACTCCGCGCTGGCCCCACTGCCGCCCCGCAGCCCCCGCAGCCCCCGCCGCCGGCACTGCCCCAGCCGGCACTGCCCCGCAGCCCCCGCAGCCCCCGCA